>NW_007258084.1:22107-57157 GCF_000164805.1 Carlito syrichta | reverse complement strand
TTGGAAGTCTGAGGCAGAAGGATCGTTGGAGCCCAGCAGGTCGAGGCTGCGGTGGCCGGGAGCGGCCACTGCACTCCAGTCTGGGTGACAGAGTGAGACTCCAACTAAAAAAAAAAAAAAAAAGACCTAACTTTGTTCTTGCTTTTTCTATTGATTGTGTTATATTTCATTGTTTTTTGCTTTTACCTTTATTATTTCCTCTCTTCTCACTTTGGGTTTAATTTGCTCTTCATTTTCTAACTTGTTAACATAAAACTCAGAGCACTGATTTTAAACCTTCTATCTTCTAATATATGCATCCAAGCTATACAATTCCCTCTAAGCACTTTCTTCTGTATCTCCCTGTTGCCTCGTTCACATTCCTATTATTACCCTTGTAAACCCACAGGATGAGGGTGCTGGGGAAGGTGGATGAGTAAAGGTAGCTGACCTCATTATTTAGATGGTTCTTCCTTTGTCCTTGTTTCTTGCATATATGGGTCTCAGACAAAGGGACACCATTTCTAGGAGGAAAAGTCACTTCTGAAGCAGCACTTTGGGAGTGGAAAAGTCCAGGTTTTGAAAAACGATGGTAGCCATGAGACTGGCCTGGCACTCAGCATTATTCCATTGCTGTGTTGGTTGATTTTCTGAGCTGGTCTCTCTCTGGTGTTTCCTTTGGTGGCCAGGCTACCTTTCTTGCTTATTACCACAGGGGTCAAGATGAAATTTCTCTCCCTTCAAGTCAGGTTTCACAATTGGCCAGGTGTATTGTAACTGAAACATGGGGTTACTTTTCCTATTTTTTCAACAGCAGCTGGCGTCCGATGCTTTCAGAGGCAAGAACTGCTCTCTGCTAATGTACCACACTCTAGGACAGATACATGATTCATGTTGTTGGGATTTTGGGCTCCTGGGTCTTCAAAGATAAGGTTTCTCAAATGCATAAATATTCTGACTTTTGGCAACTTATTTAAAGGAAAAAGAATGATGATGCCTTTTCCCCTAGTGGAAATGGGGAATTCTCTGGGGAATCTAGTTTGGTGACCCATCATTATGCAAGTCATTTATAACAAATATTTATACCAATATAATTTCTTTATTCTCCTACTTTTAAATCTATGCTAGTAGTGTAGATTGAAAAACAAACTAGCTTGAGGAGAAATTAAGCTTCACTTTGAAATAACATAGAGCCGGGTTCGGTGGCTCAGCCTGTAATCCCGCGCCTCGGGAGACTGAGGTGAGTGGATTGTCTGAGCCCGCGGGTTCAAGACCTGCCTGGGCAACTTGGCGAGACCTCATCTCTACGATAAATCAAAAAAATTAGCCGGGCGTGGTAGCACGCACCTGTGGTTCCAGCTACTTGGAAAGCTGAGGCGGAAGGATCGCTGGAGCCCAGCAGGTCGAGGCTGCGGGTGGCTGGGAGCAGCTACTGCACTCCAGTCTGGGCGACAGAGTGAGACTCCAACACCCCCAAAAAAGAAATAACATAGACCATGATGATGATGATGATAATAATAATAGCAACCATAATACTACATGATAATCTTATGTTGCTGGTACTGGGATAAATGTTTTATATATTTAGCTCATTTAATTTTTACTACAACCTTTAAGGTAGATGTTATTGTCCTCATTTTATGGTTGAGAAAACTTAGTATTAGAGAACCATGGGTAAGTTTCCAAGGTCAGAAAATGAAGGGGCTTGGTTTAATTAAGGCCAGTTTCACTTTTGACCCAATCTTTTAACTTGTATGCTATTCTACCTCTTTATTTAATATTGGGGATATTGGGATATGGTGCCCAAAGGGAGGTTATGATGTGGTGTTTGCATTAAAGTTCATCACCCGTGGTAATTGTACTCATTTTGATGTGGGTGATTTGGATACTTGCTTAATTCCTTTGCTTAGATTTCTTGTACATTTGAAGCCCAAGTATGATTGAGGGCATCATGGACATATCTGGGGGACAAAAGGAAAATAATCTTTGTAGAGTATGAGGACCTGAATGAAAACTGTTACAAAGAAAAGGATGTCCAAATTGTTCAACCTTTTCTTTCACTGCTAATGGGACCCCATCTACCAGATTGGCATCTCTGTTAAAGGCACAGATCTGTGCAGGCACAAATTAGCTTTTCTTCCTTTTTATGAGATTTATGAGATATGGCTTCTGATTGAGCCATAATGGAGGAGAATGTGAGTAGGGAGAGGTAATATCCAGAAGCTCCAGTCCATTATTGGACTGCAAGAGGACTTCATTTCTTCCTCTTTTTTCTTTCAAGAGCTCATGGAGGAAACCTGTTTTTCCACTTCTTTTCCTGGGATGCCCCCCTTCCGTTTCCAGTGAGGGGCTGATATCTAGGTGCTGTAATGCCACAAGTGGCTTTTGTGCTTGTTTGACTGTGATCTACTCTAAGAAATACATTTTACACCCTGTTCATGCACGTGTGTGCGTGCACACACACACACTCACACCATAAATAAAAGGTTTGTGAAGCAATACTTATCTTACTATTAAATTTCCTATTTTATTCTATTAACATAAAGCATGTTGGTCATGACCCACTTATAATGATTTTATTGTTCACTAATGGGGAACAACCCATAATTTGAAAATTACTTATAATGATCGGTAGAAATGAAGTCTAAGAGCATCAACTATGTCTTTTTGTGAATGAATTTGAATGCCCATGTCCAGCCTGGACGTATATTAATGCATGCATTAATACATCCAGGTGCCTTTTTTTTTTCTACGGCTAACTCAATATTCTTCCAGGAGTCTTTTGGCTTTTCTCTAATCTGGATGAAAAGAAAGTCATTTGAATGCCTCTCTTGGGTCTTTGGGTCAAGTCAAAGGAAGTAACCCACAGGGAGAGAAAAAACTTTGTGGAGTTTCAAAGCAAAACTTTGTTTTTTCCTGTCTCATGGTACAGGGTGAAGGCACAAAGTCAGGGAAGCTGACTGTGCTCTTGAGAACCACTTCTTGCTCTGATAAGCCCTTGAGAATCTGCATTCTGTAGAGTTTCATAGTTGATAATGGCAGTAATGGAAAATAGGTTTTTTTTTTCTTTTGCCAGAGTACTAACGGTAGGAAGGACATTTATCCCTATAATAACAAAGGGAATTGGGCTTCTTTGATGCACAGGGCTGCATGAATGTATTCTATATGCATTCTTCACCCTGCCTTCCAGACTGTAAGTTCATTAAAACGACTGAATGAATTCCAGGGTGAGGAAGATTAAGCTGTAATTTACTGTATTTTATGGCTCACTTCTCCCTTTTCTTTAAGCTCATTCATCTGTGGGTGAGTCACAAAGAGACAGCAAATGCACAACAGAGCATCACACATCCTGGGACAGCTTTGAGAACTGACGATTGATTCTGCTAGGATGCTATCAGGGGACAGCCTGCCCCTCCCCTCTTGCCTTTCCCTGCCTGTGGGTTCAGTACCCTGTTCATCCTGGAAAGATCTTAGTGTTGACACCTGATCTCAGTTGAAGATGAATTTTGAGACGTCACCTTCTAAGTTCCTGTGCTGGTAACAGAGCCCGTGTTTCCTAATTCATGGACTGCTCTTTCTCCATCTCCAGCTCTCTGTTCACTTGTTAATCCTTCTCTGTAGACTCATGCCTTGTTGCTGTGTTAGTCCCAGGAACTCTATGAAAAACATTTCTCAAATTTTAATGTGATCACCCAGCATGTTTTTAAAATGTAGAATCTGATTCAGTAGTTCTTGGGTAGGGCCTGAATCTCTGCTTTCTGACAGTGTTGCAGATGCCTGGGTCCTGTCCGTTCTCTGAGGAGGAGGCTGCACAGGTTGGTGTGTAGGTGCCGAGAGGGTACTGCCTGTGTGCGCACCCATTGCTCCCATAATACCCAGTGTGCAATTATGGGATGGTAGCTTTTTATCCACAATGAGAGAATGCGAAATCATGTTGCCTTCTATATGGAGCTGATCTTTTCTTTCTAGTCTGATCACTTTTCTTCCAGCATTCATCTTGTATTTACAAATTCCTTTTGGAAATCAGTGTTCCCGTCAATAGCAGTCTCCACACACCCTTAGCAGTGAACAGATTTACTGTGAGCTTGATTCTTGCCTTGGAGCTGTGAAGAGCAGGGTATGCCCAAGTGGCAGAGAGATGGGAGAACTCTCGGGGTGTGAGGAATTCTTGATAGTGGCACATTTTCTGTATTGAAAAAAAAAACCTGGGCTTGGTGTGAAGTCCCTTCTGATCTGGGACACAGACTGACAGTCAGTCAGGTGGCAGCAAGTAGCTTAGTTTTTCTCTTCAGGCTGTGAGGACTCCACCACCTCCTCCAACTCTTGATGTGGCCTCTTCTTTCCAGGACTGCATTTGGGCTTTTCTAGCTAGTTTCAACATCCTGGGTTTCTAGTACACATCTGATGATAACACGATACACTGTCACAATTAACTTATGAGGAAGTGTGTCTGCTCTTTTGACTTTACTGTAGCTTTTAGCACTAGAAGAAATCTTGAATGTCATCTTGTTCAACCTCAGGTCAAGCAACAAGCTCAAATGACAAAGAGTTGAGCTCAAGGTCAGGCAGCTGAACATCTAGTCTCTGACTTCTGGGAAAGAAGAGAACTCATTTCACAATATTTTGGTTTTTCTCTAATAAGCACTGCTGCTCCTGAAATGCAAAGCTGTGGCCTCTGACAATATCTGGACATAGAGTCTCCTTGTCTTGTCTCCTCCCATTCCCAAGTTTCCTCCTGTGAATGCACCTGGGCCTTTGTGGTTGAGGGGTCTTCTACTCTCCACACCTCACATCCATATATATCCTTGCTTCTGTTTCCTCTGTCTTGCCAGTCTCTTGATTATATTTATCCATCAAGGTCCTAGTTTAATTCAACTCCCTCCTTGAACCCAAGATCACCAGACTGGGTGTACAGAACCCTGAGTTCTAGTCCCTGCCCAAATAAGCTATGCAACATGGGCAAGGTCTTCATATCTTTGTGCCTCAGTTCCTGCATATAACAAAAAAAGGAACTGGCTCGTACTATGTCTGTGATTTCACAATACCCCAGTTGCACACTGATCTCTCCTTTCTCTGAATGATTGCCCTTGGGGCAGTGTGATGGAAGTGTTATCTGGATCCAGGCTTAGATTTCAGCTCTGCTATTCATCAGTGTGCAGCTTTAAGCAAGTTATTTTATCTCTCTGGACCTCCATTTACTCATTAGTAAAAGATGGGGCTTTTAAGGGGATTAAATGTGTAGTAAAATTATATAACACATATTCTGCACTATTATAGAATAATTTTTTTAAAAAAAGATAAAATTACATGCTCTTTCAAATATAAAATAAACGTGTGTTGAAGATTTTATTTAACTCATTATTAATGAGGGAACTGGTAAGGTGTTACGACCAATTCAAATAACAATCTAAATAATAGCCACATTCATAGATTAGGAATGTGCAAATGAAGGACAAAACTTTTTCTATGGAGGGAGATGGAAGTCTGCTGAATCTCCAACAAAATTTATTTGTATGTCTATAGACAAGAATTATTTTGTATTGTTATCAGTTATCCCAAATTTACACAATTGTTAAATAGTTCAAAGGCTCCATGGGATGTGCCTATAGAGGACAGAGGCAAGAGAAAGGCAGACTATTTAGTTACTTGTAAAGACTTTGCTTGGTTGTCTCATGGTCAAATTCAATATCGATGGGGCAGAAGAATATAATTATCTCTTGGGGGTATATTAGCAAGTGTTAATGGTATCTACCACAGTTTGCATTTACTTTTATAAATTTTCAACCAGACTTATTATAAGTTATTAATTAGATTTATTATGAAGTCATCCAGAAAGCCCTTCCTAATTTTTATGACCTGTCTCAGGGGAAGGTCAGAAAGCCCCTCCTGTACATGCTATTTCTCAAATTCCTTCTTCTAAAAATATTCGATATGGGCAGATAACATATTTTGGGGTAGTGTATCCTGAACCTCATCAACAAATAAGTAGAAGCATACTGATGTGTTCTGTTCAGTTTTGCATGAGAAGATCTGCAGAGATCTGAATTTTTTTAAAACAAACAATTCAAAGGAATACTTTTAAAGTAGAGTGTTATTTCTCATAAAGAGTTGCAGCCTGTAGGGTGACCGATTTGACAATCTGGTAAGTGTAGCCTTTGGGGAGAAGCCAGAAACAGATATTTGGAGGGAAGGAAGAATAAGACAAGAATTTATGCTAAATGGGGTGGCCGACTATACTATTCGATAGGTTATAGGAGGAGTCACAAATATTTATGAGAGAAGAAATATGTGCATGCACACTTGAGCTTCATACCCTTCATGGGACCCATGTTCAAAATATGACCGTGTTAGTATGATGCCATTGTGGAGTGTTCAACCCTCTGGTGTCAAATGGGGAAGCAGAGGATGCAGAAATCCTTACTGCACATTGTGCATTCTCCTTAGACTAGCAGGAATCACTTCATAGTCAGTGATCTCTTAGGCAAAAAAAGAGGGCAGCATCAAGTGGTTGATTGATACTGGTGATGGAGTCTTTTGAATGGGTTGGTTTCTGTTTAGCTCTTAGGGAATAAAGACTAATGATGGTTAGCACGGAGGGAGTGTATAGTGAGGCATGTTTGATCTCCTATCCTGCCATGGTGGATAACTCAGTTTTCAAGGTTACTCTGGGGTCCGCTTGGCCAAGAGATGGTCTGTTCAGTCAGTTGAGAGTTTTAGAATTTTATTTGTAGTTTACAGCACAAACATGAGTATGAAGTTCCATTAGATTGAGGTTCCATTAGATTGCATTTTGATTTGAGAGTGTGCAGTGTTTTAAATAATTTTTTCTATGCAAAATATGAATATATTTTCTTTATAAAAAATTAAAATACTACTAAGAAGACCAAAGTGTTCAGTCTTCTTTGACTCTTCCTCTGTTGCCTCAGCCACCTTATTCCAGTCTCTTTCTGGGAGATTATAGCTATTATTTGCTTGGGGTGTGTATGTGTTATATAATATGTATTTTTCAGCAACTTGTCTTTTCACTCAGCCAAATCTTGGAGATTTTTCTATGCCAGATCATAGAAATGTACCTGTTTTTTTTTTTACAAAAATGTACAGTATGACTAAATCACATTTAATTGGGCTATTCTTCTAATGATAGGGATTTAAGTTGTTTCAGTTCTTTGCTGTGATAAACAATGCTGCAATAAAATAAGAAGGCTCATTATTGTGTTTATTAAGGGGTAGTCTTTAAAATGAACAAATGTATTGGCTAAACTTGTGCTTTCTAGTTCTTTCAGATGTATTGGTACATGTAATCAATGTTCATTGCTTTGAAAATTCCCTTTTATAATATTTACACAATTTTTTAAACCTAGATTTTATTACCTATTTGGGTGAAAGTCATTAAATGGGAGAATCTTGCTCTTAAACTCTTGATCCCTTGAGGTCATTTCTATGAAATGCTGTGGTATTTCTCTTTCTTTCCTCTAGGCTTTCTTTCTGTCCTCCCACCCCTCACTACTCTTATCTCTACTTTTGCTGCAGGTCCTAGATAGCTTTGCAGGTGTTACTTCTTAATATATTCTGCTTCTTTAAAGTCTGTAGATTATTGTTAAAGCAAAGCTGTGTACAACATCACTCAGAATCACAAAGATAAACTTGAGAAGAGAAATTCTTTGCTTTTCCAAACAGTGTGAGAAGATTGATTCCATAACTTGAGTATTGTGAATAGTACTGCAATTAACGTGGGGGGTGCAGATATCTTTTTGACAAACTGACTTCAAATCTTTTGAGAAAATATCTGAAAATAAGGTTCCTGGGTCATATGGTAATTCTATTTTTAGTCTTTTGAGGAATCTCTAGACTGTTTTCCATCATGGAGGTGCTAATTTATATTCCCATCAATAGTGTACAAGGATTTCCTTTTCTCCCCATCCACGCCAACGTTTAGCTTTTGTCTTTTTGGTAGCAGCCATTCTGAATGGTGTGAGGTGATAGCTCATGGTAGTTTTAATTTGCATTTCCCTAATGAGTAGCAGCATTGAACATTTTTTCATATATCCATTGGCCATTTGTATGTCTTCTTTGCAAAATATATATTCAGGTTTCTTGCCTGGTCTTTAATTTTTGTTGTTGTTGTTGTCGTCTTACTATTGAACTGTTTGAGGTCCTTATAAATTATGGATATTAATTCATTATCTAATGTACATCTTGCAAATATTTTCTTCTAGTCTGTAGTTTGTTTCTGTACACTATTCGTTGTTTCCACTTAGATGAAGAAACTAAAACAATAAGACTTTTAGAAGCAGAGAGTAGAATGGTAGTTACAGAGACTGGGAATGAGGGAAAGGAATGGAGAGGTGATGGCCAAAGGGTATAAAATCTCAGAGGAATATACATATACTGCATGGTATGGTGAATATAGTTAGTAAAATTGCTAAGACAATAAATTTCAAATGTTCTTAAAATAAAAGCATTAAGTATTTGATGTGATGGATATATTAACTAGCTTGATTTAATTATTCTACATTGTATTCACAAATTATAACATTGTACCCCATAATTATAAACAATTGTTCATTGTCAATATACAACAAAATTAAGAAAGGCAAATAGGAAGGATATAGACAAAAAATAAAATAGTAATAATAATAATAACAATAAGAAACAGAAGTTGAACTGGTTTTCACATTGGTGGTAGATGTTAACCTTTTTTACGGCTTGCATAGATTGGAAGAGTGACTCAAGTGTTGTTGCTGCTGACTCTGGTGAACATCTAGTACTAAGAATAGTGAAATGTATGAAGAGATTTGTTTGTTTGAATGAATAAATACATATTCTAGAGGAAGAAGCTTGAGACCTTTTAGATTTGCACTGAAAGCCTAGATCTGCCCATCAATATGGTAACCACTAGCCATACGTAGCTACTGAGCCCTTGAAATGTGGCTACCGTGGCCACATATTAAAATGATAAACATTTTGATCTATTGAGTTAAAAGCGACATACTACTCATAATAATTTTACCTGTTTATTTTAAAAACATGGCTACTAGAACATTTAAGATTCCATCTGTGACAGCGTATCTTCCTATTGGATGGCACTGTTAATCAGAAGGAAAGCTGGCTTTGCGCCAGGATTGCTTTTGCATCATCCTCTTTATCACAGACATACTTAAGTCTGATCCTACCTTTAGGACCTAAAGGTGATTAAGTCTGAATCCCAAGAAGACTTTCCCATGCTTTTTTTCTGATTGGTTTTTGAAGACTTAATATGGTTTCATGTAAGACTTATTACATCAGATTTTTTGTTGCTCCGAAAACATAAAGTGAAGAATTTGAAAAAAATGCTAATCACTAGATTAGCCTAACAAATAGAAAATATCTTTAAAATGTTTTTCAGCAGTAGTTGTAATGCAAACCATGACAATGAAGCTCATCTCAATAACAGACCAGAGTTGTGATTTTTGGTTGATACAAATTCCTACCTTTAGCCTCTTTACCATTTTTGATGAGTTTCTTTGCAAAGAAGATGGAAGCAGTGGTATTTCATTTGCGGCAAATTTGCAGTCTTACATTTTCCCTGTTGGTAAATTAAGCATTCCCTTTGGATTCTATAACTTGGTATCTATTTAAACACACACATAAGCCCACACACAAACGTGCACACAATACACTATTAATTTTGCAAGTCGACATATTTTTGGTTTGGCTTGTGTCAGTCTCTGAAGATTTTAAATCAATAGGATTTATTTTTTAGAGCAGTTTTAGGTTCACAGCAAAAGTGAGGGGAAGGTACAAAGATTCCCCATATATCACCTGCTCCTTGACATACACAACCTCCCCCACCATCAACATCTCCCATCAGAGGGTGCATTTGTTATTATCAATGAACCTACATTGACACATCATCTCCCAAAGTCTGTAGCTTGCAGTAGAGTTCACTATTGACCTTGTACCTTCTGTGGATTTGGATAAATTTATAATGACATGTATCCATTACTGTAGTATCATACAGAGTAGTTTCACTGCCCTAAAAATCCCCTGTGCTCTGCTTATTCATCCTTCTCTTCCCCATAAACGCTGGAAACCACTAATCCTTTTATTGTCTCCATAGTGCTGCCTTCTCCTGACTTTCATATAGTTGGAATTACATGGCATGTAGTCTTTTCAGGTTGGTTTCTTGCACTCAGTAATATGCATTTACATTTCTTCTATATTTTTCCATGGCTTGATAGCTCATTTAAAAAATTTTTTAGTGTTGAATTGTATTCCATTTTCTATATCTGCCACAGTTTATTTAATCATTCACCTACTTAAGGACATCTTGATTGCTTCCAAGTTTTAGCAATAATAAATAAAGCTGCTGTAAACATTTATGTGCAGGTTTTTGTGTGACCATGAATTTTCAGTTTATTTGGGTAAATACCCAGAGGTATGATTGTTGGATCTGACAGTTAGAGTGTGTTTAGTTTTGAAGGAATCTGCCAAACTGTCTTCAAAACTGGCTGTACCATTTTGCATTCCAGCAGCAATGAGTGAGAGTTCCTCTTGCTCTATATCCTCACCATTATTTGGTATTGTCAGTTTGGGATTTTGACCATTCTAATGGGTGTATAATGGTGAAGATGGTTTTAATATAACCGGATCAGTGGTTCATTTGGAATTCTTTTGTCCCAGTAGAATGCTATTTTTGAAAGACTAAGGTATTTTTTGGATGTTCTGAGATGGACAGTGAATCCCCTCTGTGGTGGCTAGGGGTGAGAGGATGGTGGACTAGAGGAATGGGCACCAGCATTTCTCGAAAACTACAAGCTGCAGCCAACTTTATCCTATGCCAGAACAAAAGTGTAGTGCAGACTGTGGTTCTGGCAAACGAAAAAGTGGGAATGCTGAGTCTAAGCTAGAAAAAATTCAATCCAAACTCTAATTATTTGGGAGGCAGGCTTTGTGCCATTTGATTCATTCTGACCATACTTCTGAATTGTACTGGGGAGTGTGTATGTGTGTGTGTGTGTGTGTGTGTGTGTGTGTGTGTGTGTGTGTGTGTGTGATGGGGGATATTGGTTACCTCAACATGCAGCTTTTGTTTTCTGATAGCAGCTTGTGTAACCAGTTGTCCGATGGAGGTGCCTCATTAGCAGAGTAGATTCCTGGGAAGGTATTACAAGAAAACAGAAGCTGCCAGAACTTGGGTTGGCCTGAAAAGGCACAGCGAGGTAGGTGTTCTGCTCCTCCTCCTTATGGTCAAAGAGAGAATGTGCTCCTTCACAAACAGAGCAGTTGAGTGAAGGCCAGTATCTTCACTGTGTGACCTTTGGCTGTAGATATGGATTGGGAACTCCATTCATAACATGGTGCTGAATAAGTAATTGTGGGCAAACCTGTTGGAGTCAGCCAGTAGTTGACCTTAACCATCCTCTCCCTGTTGTGAAGAAATCCTTTTCATGGCGAACCTACCTCTTTGTCTCATTTCTGATGTTCTTGGGACTTGCTCACTCACTTTTCCTGGCACAGTCCACTCCTGCCATGCTTCTTAGGTTGTCTATCCTGTCTTGGAAGCCTCAGCTAGCCCTGCTGGAATCAACTCTTCATGTCCCTGGGTGGTAGCCCAGAGCTGTTGCCTCAATGTCTTCAGGACGTGAATGCTTACATGCTCCTAATTATGGTCTTTATGCCTCATTGGTTTCTGCTAATCCCGCTCTCCCAAGCTCCTATCCCCAGCTCTTACACCCCCACCTGGACCCTGGCCTTAAGGTTTCAGGCTATTGCTTATGTCTGACCTCTCTCTTGTACTGTCTTTTTGGTGTCTGGCAAACAAATTCATGTAAATTGCACACATGATGTAAATTGTACTCAGCTATACAAGCACATTTAGAAATGGGCAAGTGCCTTATGAAAAAAGGGAAACACTATGTGAATGTGATTCCGTGCTTGCTGCTCAGTTTCTGCTCTGTCTGCTTTTACCCTGGGGGTCAGCAAGGACTGATTGCATTCTGGGATATTTGCCTCTTCTGTCAACTGATCCTGGCACCATTTCTTGCCTTGCTGGTTGCTGATGTGCTTGATTGTTCCTTTTTTTTTCTTTTGAGTTAGGGTCTCAGTTGCCCAGGCTGGGGTGCGGTGGCATGAGATTATGGCTCGCCACAGCCTCTATCTCCTGGGCTCAAGTGATCCTCCTGCCTCAGGATCTTATAGCTAGGACTAGAGTGCATGCCACCATGCCCAGCTAAATTTTGATTTTTTTTTTTTTTTTGTAGAGATGAGATCTCACACTATGTTGCCTAAGCTGGTTGCAAACTTCTGGGCTCAAGTGATCCTCCTGCCTTGGCCTCCCAAAGTTCTGAGGTAACAGGTGTGAGCCACTGTGCCCCGCCCTGATTATTCCATTTTAGAACCCCCCCTCAGATAGACTTCCTCACTGGGCTTGTACTTGAAGACATCGTTTTCCAGTATTCTTTTACCATCTATCCAGGTCATTGCAATTTATTAAAAGGGGGGGAGTGGGATGAAGACATTATATTCACTGAGGGAAGTGGAATTGTAGTTGCCTTGGGAAGGAAACAGAGGTAGAGCGAGAACCTGGGTGTTAAATGTTCAAAGAGTGGTTCCTGTTAAAAGTGCTACCGCATTCTAGCCCTGTTGCCAAACTGTGTAGGGAAAACATGCCTCTGAGAGTTCATAGAACTGTGACTCAGTGGTTCACTGATTAAACTTAGGCCTACCTGTGCAGATGCATGTAGACGAAAAGAACTCTGATTTTCTCTTTAGTCTTTGCTGTCTCTGAGAGCTCTGGAGGAGGAAAGAATTTCACCAAGAAGTAAAATTATGCAATAAGAAAAGAAAGAGTAATAGAGTGAGGAATGAAGAATATAATAATAGAGAATTTTCTTTTTTTGCTTATTGGAAGAAAATTAATACTTACTGAGTACCAGGCTCTTACTAAATTTGTCCTCTTTCTCCCTCCCTCCCTCTCTCTCTCTCTCTCTCTCTCTCTCTCTCTCTCTCTCTCTCTCTATATATATATATATATATATATACACATGCACACACACATATATTAAAAAATTTATTCATACATAGATACGTATATATGAGTAATATATGTATGTACAAGAAGTATATATGTCTTTGATTTGTACAGCTGCCTTATAAAGCTTAGTTTTAGTGTCCCCATTGTATAAAGATACATTGAAAGCTTCAGGCACTTTATAAATTATCCCCCAAATCAAGCTTTCATCTATTTTAGATTTACTAGGGCTGCTTGTACAACTTCCTCCATTTACCCTCCCTTCTTTTTTTCAAAAAGTGTTTATTTTGAATCTTATTCACATTCATTCTATATTAAGTACTGTTCAACTCGGTAGAGATAAACTTCATGACACACCCTGATATGAATTGACTATATATTTTTTAAACTTTTTTATTTTGAAATAAGGATAGGTTTATAGAGTCTCACAAAGAAAGGTACAGGGAAGTACCTTCATCCATCTTCAACCTCTTCCATGGTTAACATTTTACATGACTCTAGTACAATCTCAACATTGAGGCATTAACATCAGTACAATCCATAGAGCTTATTCAGATTTCGCCAGTTTTGCATACATGCATTCACATTTGTGACAGCTTTGTCATATATGTAGTTTTGTGTTAACACCTCCACAATCAAGAGACTCTGCTGTACCTTCACCGTAAGACTTTTTAAATGTTATTATTGTATAGCCACACTCATCCTCTCTCCTTCATCCTTAATCCCTGACACCTGCTGCTCTGTTCTTCATTGCTGTAATTTTGTTATTGTATGGATGTTTCTAACATGGAATCATATGGCATGTATTCTTTTAAGACTGGATTCTTTTTTCACTCAGTACAAATTGTTCCTTTTTCATGCTAAGTAGCTGTCCATCGTACGTACATACTACAGTTTATTTTGCCATTCATATGCTGAAGGATGTTTGAGTAGTTTCCAATTTGGGGCTATTACAAATAAAGCTGCTATGAACATTTGTGTATAAGTTCCTGCATAAAAAAGAGATTAAGTTCTTCAGATGTATGTCTTAAAATTCATTTGCCCTTGAGTATGAAAAAATAATCATATTATAGAGGAAGCTTGACATCTATGGAGAAAAATCTCAATTAGAACTTAATGACAGTGGCTGAGACTGTTTTTCAGCAAATATAATCTTTAACCAACATCATGGATCACAAGAGATTTCAACCACTGCAAGTTGTATGTTAAAGCCTTCACTAATCCCACTGGCTTTTATACTGATTTTGTTTTATCCATATTATTCTAGAGTTAACATTTATGCCAGAACCAGTTGTGCGTCCTATTTCCTATTCTTTGATGACATTAACTTAGCCATGAAAGCCAGCAGGAGAGTACTTTATTGATAGATTGACTGGTCAGTCTTTGAAGTGTATGTGCATTAAATGGTGGGGGGCCAATGGGAAAAAGGAGGAAGAACAGGGATAAAGACTTTTTTTGGCTGGTTTTTAAATGTTAAAAAGTATCAGAAATAGAAAGGTAAAAAGTAAAATTACACCGGATTGTTGTGTTGGTAATAGGAATATAAGAAACTATTACATATTTATTTTGCATATCCCTGGGATTAAAATAAAGTGACATGCAAGCACTGTGAAATAATTAAAATTCTGTTGTTAAGTTTTTATTCAAGTAGATTTAATTTGATGGAAGAAAGTTTTCCCAGGAGCTACTTTACAGAGATGATTGTTTATATTCTTTTATCTTTAAAAGGCCATTCCTAAGCTAATTCATTTATTTGTTTTCTCGCTCATTCATTCATTCAAAGTTTCTTCTTCTTTTTTTTTTTAGATTAGAAAATATAGTTTTTAGCCAGGCTTGGTGGCTCAGCCTGTAATCCTGTGCTTTGGGAGGCTGAGGTGAGTGGATTGCCTGAGCCCGTGGGTTCGAGACCTGCCTGGGCAACTTGGTGAGACCTCATCTCTACAATAAATCAAAAAAATTAGTCGGGTGTGGTAGTGCGCGTCTGTAGTTCCAGCTACTTGGAAGGCTGAGGTGGAAGGATTGCCGGAGCCCAGCAGGTGGAGGCTGCAGTGGCCGGGAGCGGCCACTGTACTCTAGTCTGGGTGACAGAGTGAGACTCCAACTCAAAAAAAAAAAGAAAATGTAGTTTCTTTAGAAAGCAAATTAGAGAAAGAGGAGATTCACCTCCCCAAGGAGATTTACCTCCCCAAAGTAGGGGAGGGGAGGGGGACAAAGCCAGGAAACATGGCTACAGCCATATCTCAAAGATGAGCACATGGCCACACCAGAATCTAGTAAGGCAATGGCGCAAATGACCTTCTAAGTAATCATTAATACCTCTGCTTATAAGCCTAGTTACTAAAGGGGTGGTACCATCTCCTATTCTATACCTTCCTTAAGCCACTTTTTTCCACGTCCCATGATTTTCCATATTCATGACTTCACATTGGAATTTCTCTTGTCCTTCATGATCTCTTGTCTGAAATCTACCTGTTCTTCAAAGTCTACCTCTAATATTACCTGTTTTCTTAACTTGCTTCTGATTTCTCTTAGATTATATATCTTTCTTCTGATTTCCCCCAGCATTATATCTATGGTCCTTTAATATTTTCTGTCTTGCTTTAGGTTATTTATGTACTTTTCACATCTTTGCTGCTCTGTTGTTAATTTCTTGAGTACTAGATTCATGTTTGACTCTTCTTAGTATTTATTTGTTCTGATCTTCCCTCTCTACCTTTCTTTATTCCTTTCTCTCACTCTTTCTTCTGTCTTTTCTCCCTTTTCTCCCTCTGTTCATTTTTTCCCTTTCCAGATATTCATATGTATATGCTGACTACCTACTATGTGCTAGATACTGTAATAAGGGCATTGATTAAAAATAATTAATGCACATAGTAGGTTTCTGAGGTAGCTTGTTTATATATTTAAGTTAAACACGAAGAATTAAAAAAAGAAGGCCTGATTGTTAGATTGAGCCACCAAGGGACACCCTAGAAGACAAAGTATTGAATATTCCTCTTCAGAAATTTTAAACGAAGGGCAACTATGTTTTTCCTGAATGAAGAGCATGTAAATTTAGTCTTCCTTAATGGTAGTGGATTAAATATGACCCATTTCAGTTTCAAATTTAGGATTCTATGAGCCTAAGAAAATTATTGTGTTCCAAGTTTTGTTGACAGGCATCAACAGGATGTCAGCTGATGATGTAAACTGAAAATGTCAGAGTAAGACACGACTAGAATTACAATTATGTTATTGAAATAACTTTTACTAGTATCACAAAATACTTCGGCCAGGAAATGCAACTCTGAAATATAGAAAATATTGTAAAAGGCAAGTGGAAGTAGAGAATACATATTTGGTTTGCTTATCATTCATTTCCTATATGGTACCTAATTCAACAACTTGTTTGACTGAGGAACTTAAGAAATGGTAACCAAGAATGTTGTCTTCTGTTTTCCTACCTTTTCCCTTTATATTTTAAAAAGTTAATGTGAAAAGGACATACTTGAAGTTGGGAACTTCCACCAAGCATTATTTGTTTAGAGAAAAGTCAGTGAAATGGGGATTTGTATAAAAAAGACTACCAAACTGTTAGAAGTTCAGTGCCTTGACTTTTAAGGAATGAATGTTAAGGGTCTAAAGGAGTTCATTTCCACACAACAAAATCCCTGGGAAACATTAAAAACAAAAACAAAAACACAACAATATGTGAGGAAGGCATGTGCAGCTATGAATATGGGAATATCAAGGTGAGGACTCAGAGATCATAGGAGCCAGACAGACTTTAGTGACTGGCTTACTTGGAAATAAAACTGTTACCAGTGAAGATAAATCAGTTCTACCAATGACTCCAGTAGAACTGGATCACAGTCAAATTGGGAAGGAGGTGGAGGGTAAATGGAAGAGCTGTTCCTAAAAGCCGCTTATATGACCTTCTTCGACATTGGTTTTGTGGAGTTTTTCTCCAGTGTATTGTTTGTTTCTGTAGCAAAGCATCTGACAGCAGAGATTTATGACTGCCCCACTTCCTGTCACAGGTCACAAGAGTTTTACCAGACTAGTTTTACCAGGTCTAGAAATTACTGCAATGCAAAACATGCCTTTGAGTGTTATGATCCTGGCAATCGTGATGAAAACAAACACTATATGATCTGTATGTTGTCAGGACGATTTTGACTTGCTCCTCAGAGTAAAATTTAGATTTGTGTAAAATTTGTCTGACATAGACTGAACTCTTTGGGGCCTTATTTGTATAGAGTTTATCTTTATACAAATTGCCAGGATTTGAGGCTCTAGTGTGCTTTTCAGAAAAATATAACTGCAATTTTACACTGAATGTTTTTACTCTCTAAAAACAAGTATCTGTGTTTTTCTCTGTCTTGATTTCAAAGTATCTCCAAATTTCTGTGCTTTGGGCTTGTGCGATTTGGTTTTAGTCACCAATTTTGAGAAAAGGACACATTAAAGTGTTGGTATTTTGGAAGTCTTTGTGTCACTTTATGTACTTACTATCTCAGAAACATGAATTTATAAAATTAATTTACCTCCTTTTACTTTTTTTGCCCACAAAAAATAAAGGAGGAAAAAATACAGAGAATTTCTGTATGCCTTTTTTTTTTTTCAGGTTTAATCAAGAGCTTTAGAAATTATAAGTAGCTAGGACAACTGTTTCTCTAGTTATCAGTGTTTGCCTCTAGTATATTCATACTAGATATATAGTTCATGATTATAAACTAACATTTGTATTGCACTTTTGAGGGGCAACCTGGTGAAGGGAACCTGGGATTTGGTTCATGCATTAGAATTTCTTTTTTACTTCTTGCTTTTTAAAAACATGAATCTTATCAAAAAAGCACTTTCCAACTCAATCCTTTAGTGGTTCCCTACTATTCTGAGATGAAAGGATTTACGTGCTGTGCTATAGCCATTCCAAAATACTTGCATCCCCCAAATGTTTCCTGCCATGTTTCTCTTCTGCATTTGATTTCTCCTCATCCTTTAAATCTTTCATTTTAGAAGCACTGTTTACTGAGCCCTGCCCATATTTCCTGTGTAGATGTGTGCTCTCTTCTTTTGGACCCAGAGCTTCCAGTGTTGATGTCATTAGAGCCACTTGCCACATGATCTTGATACTGATTGCATTTTTTGATCAACTAGGATTTTGCAGGGCAAGGGATCTATTGACTTTATATCCTAGTGCCCAGGATAGCCCTTGACATATAGCTTTACCTCAATATTCTTGGAATAAATGCTCATTAATGGTGCACAAAAAGGATTAGGAAGTCTTGGGGCTAAGGATGGAAGGCCAACTTCATTGTTAACCCTGGGCCAACTAAGCTAACTGCTGAAGACAGAAGAGAGATCTAAGAAGCTAAGGGACCTTGGATTGGGGTCTCTGTGGCCCACGTTTCCACTGTTTCCTGAGTTTTGCCCCAGGCCCTCTTCATTCCTTTTCCTGACACTTCAGCTACTCTCAGAGCTTCATCTAGTGTCTTCAGATTCTTGATTCCTAAAGCCATATTCCTTGGCCACCTCACTTCTCTGACCATCAGGTCTATATTATCCAACTTCATGTCTTCATTTAGAAGTTTCGTAGACACATTCACTTAGTAAATACAAATGGACTGTGTTTAACACCTTTCTTTACCAATTTGTTGCCTTCTGCATGTTCCTTATTTCAGTGAAGTATTTCATTCAGTTGCCAAAGTCACAAATCTTCATTTCTCCTGTTTCCCTATCCCGTACACAATCTCAAAGTTGTGTCTGTTCAATTTGTGAAATATTTCCTGAATCTAGTTACCTTTCTCCACCCACACCATTAATAGCACATTTCGGGCTATCATTTCTTTCCTGGTGGCTTCCAAATTCAGATATTTGCTTTCAACTGTGTTTCTTGTGGGTTATGTGTAGCTATATTGAAGCCAGAATAAGCTTTCTAAAGCACCAATGAGATTGTGTAATTTTTCTGTTTAATTTTCTGCATTGTTTTCAACTTAATGTCTGAGCTCACTAGCCCAGTATGCCTGGCCTTTATCAGGAGCTCCACTTGCCCTTCTTCCCCACACTGAACATTATATGTGTCAACCATATTGTATGTGTTTTAATTTCACAAACAATATGTGCACTCCCAGTCCCTGACATGTGTTCCTTCTGCCCAGAACACAACTGATTGCTTCTTTCTTCAGCACGCTAGTTCCTTAATTAATCAACTTTAGGCATGGTTGCTTTCATGATACCTCCTCTCATCAGTCTGCTGCGTGTTGCCAAGTACCTTGTCCTTTGCCCATTTTTGCATCTTTTAAACAACATATTGTGGCTTGTAGTGACCCTCCACTCAGTGATAAACTTGATCAAGGGTTGATCACTTTTGTGCCTCATTACCTGGCACTATGCCTGGTTTGTCATAGGTACTAAATAAAGAGTTACTGAATCAGTTTTAGGATAGGGACATGTGAATATAAATTCAAAGCATCTGGAGCTTCAACAGTACAACAGAGACCTTTTCAAACTGTGTTCTTTTGCTTCCACTATGAACTGCTGGCTCTTCAAAAGGAGTTCTTAGGAAGTTAAGAAGAGTTGTCAAAGAATTAGAAAATAAATTAAACATCTTTCTTGAGATGTAATTCAGTAACACAGAAGTCACCCATTTCAGGTGTACAATTCAATGGTTTTGTATATTCAGAATTGTGTATCCATTACCCAAATTTAAGTTTCAAACATTTTGATCACTCAAAAGAGAAATCCCATACCTGTTAGTACTCAATGCCCCATTTCCCCCTCCCACTCTACCCCAACTCTACACAACCACTAATCTACTGTCTGTCACTATAGATATGCCTATCCTGGACATTTCACATAAATAACATAATACAATGTATAGTCTTTTGTGTTTGACTTAGCTTCCTTAGCAAGGTTTCAAGATTCATCCTTGTGGTAGCATGCATTAGTACTTTACTCCTTTTTATTGCCAAACGATATTCCATTCTATGAACTTGTCAGCCTTTCTACATTCATCAACTGTTAGTCATTTGGGTTGATTCCACATTTCAGTTAATATGACTAATGCTGCTATGAACATTCTCCTATAAGTTGGGTGGACATAGGATTTATGTTTTCATTTCTCTTGAGTATACACCTAGGTGTGGAATTACTGGGTTATATGGTAACTGTTAGGTCAGTGGACTGGGGCCACAGGCAAGAGGCACAAATTGCACAGAAATTAGATTGGGAGATAGTTTATTTAAAAAGTCAATTAAAGAGAAAGAGAGAAGGTGAATCTAACTTCTCAAGGAAGAGAAGGGGGCCAGGCATCTGAAGAAGATGTGGCAGCAAGTGTTTGAGGTTGAATGCTTTTAAAGTTTCCCTTTGGTGGTTGCCATAGTGATAGGGCGGTGGTCTGTTCTGCAGTATCATGAAAGGGACAGGTAAGCAGAGGAACTGTTACCATAGTGATGGAGTAGTAGTCTGTGTCACACAGGTCATGAATGGTTGATTACAATAGATTAGGTCATCTTGGTCCTTTTTGGCTGGAAGACAAATACTTGGGTCCAGGAAACCAGTTCTACCCTTTGCCAATAATTGAAGTCAAGTTAATATAATTTGCTAAGAAAGTATGACAGAGCTAAGCAGTGTTAAATGGCTGTACTTTAGTTAAGGTTACTCCACTTTTTGACTCCTTACCCTTATTGTAACTCTACGTTTAACATTTTGAGTAGCTGCCAAATCATTTTCTAAAGCAGCCATACCATTTTGCATTCTCATCAGCAATGTATGTATGAGAGTTCTAATTTCACATCATCACCAACACTTGTTATTATCTGTCTTTTGGATTACTGCCCTACTAGTTGATGCAAACTGTTACATCATTGTGGTTTTGATTTGCATTTTCTTCAGGGTAATGATGTTGAGCATCTTTTCATGTGCTTATTGGCCATTTGTATATTTTCCTTGAAGAAATGACTTTTCAGACTTTTTGCTTGTTTTTATTTGAGTTATTTTTGCCTTTTTAATTATTAAGTTTTAAGGATTCTTTTTATATATTCTAGATTCTAGTCCCTTGTCTAAAATATGATTTGCAAATATTTTCTCCCATTTTGTATGGTTTAGTTCCACTTTCTTGTTGGACTCATTTGAAGTAAAAAAGTTTTTTATTTTTATACAGACCTATTTGTCAAGTTTTTCTTTTGTGGCTTATGCTTTTGGTGTCATATCTTAGAAACCAATTTCTGATCCAAGGTCACATAGATTTACTCTTGTTTTCTTGTAAGAATTTGATAGTTTTAACTCTCTCTTACATGTAGGTCTGTGATCCATTTTGAATTAATTTTTTGCATATGATATAAAGTTGTAAAACTTCATTCTTTTGTGCGCAGATATCCAGTTGTCCTAACCAGAGCTATTTGTTTAAAAGAATGTTATTTTCTCATTGGATTATCTTGGTACCCTTGTTAATGTCAAGGTATTTTGTCTTAATTGTCCTAGATATTATTATTTGCCATATAAGTAATACATGGTAGAAAGTAATAATAATAACTGACATTATTGAGTTGTGACTAGGTCTTAGGCACTATTCTAGAAGTTTACCATTTAGTATTTTCAGTAACTCTATGAGATAGGCACTGCTATTAACAGCTCTTTTATAGCTGAGGAAGCAGAAGCATGGAAAGTTTGAATAACTTGAAAAAGGTCACATAGATATTAAGTGTTAGAGGCAAGCCTTGAACTGAGAAGCTGACGTTTTATACATCATTCCATGCCTGATTGTGTCTTATTTACAAGAGATGCAAAATTTTAAAATGGACAAAATTCTGTTATCCAGAATACTGTCAGTATTTTTATGTACAGCCTTCCAAACTTTGTTCTACACAAGAAATGTTATAACAATGGGATTACAGTACATATAACACTCTTGAAATGATTTTATTTACTTTATTGATATATCATTACTAACTTTCCTTGCTACATCTAACACATCATTCTTTTTCTTTTTTTCTTTTTTTTGAGTTGGAGTCTCACTCTGTCGCCCAAGCTGGAGTGCCATGGCATGCTCATGGCCACTGCAGCCTTGACCTGCTGGGCTTAGGCAATCCTTCCAGCTCAGCCTTCCAAGTAGCTGGAACTATAGGCACGTACCACCACACCTGTGGCTAATGTTTTGATTTGTTGTAGAGACGAGGTCTCACCAAATTACGCAGGCTGGTCTTGAACCCCTGGGCTCAGGCAATCCTCTTGCTTTGGCCTCCCTAAGTGCTGGGATTACAGGCTTGCGCCATCATGCCTGGCCTAAAGCATCATTCTGAAAGGATGCATAGTATTCTACCTCTTGTCTGCACCATCATTAATTTAGGCAATCTACTATTGTTGAACAATTAACTTGCTTTTGAGTTTTCAGCTTATAACAATGATCTGATGCATATATCCTTGAAGACATTTTTTTTTTTTGAGTTGGAGTCTCACTCTGTAGCCCAGGCTGGAGTGCAGTGGCATGTTTACAGCCACCTCAGTGTCAACCTGGTGGGCTCTGGAGATCCTTCCATCTCAGCCTTCCAAGTAGCCGGAACTACAGGCGTGAGCTACCATGCCCAGCTAATTTTTTGATTTTTGTTTTGTAGAGATGAGTTGCCTGGGCTGGTTTCGAACCCATGGGCCCAGGCAATACACTCGCCTCAGCCTCCCAAATTGCTGGGATTACAGGCTGAGCCACCGTGTTTGGCCCCTTGAAGACACTGTTTAATGTGTACTTTTCACTTTTTTTCTTAGGATAAGGGAGTAATTCCTCTAGAAGAAATTTAAAGAATATGGAAAAAAATTTTAAACTTTTAATATATACTGAAAAATTATTCTCTAGGAAGTTTCTACATGTTTATCATTAATATTTTATATCTGCTAGGTGACTCTGATACCATATTGCTTTAGTGTGAATTTCTTTATCAGTGAGATTAAATATGTAGCAATGACTATTATAATTTTCTTCTGTGAATTACCTATTCATATTTTACCTATCTTCATATGAAAGAGTTCCTTTTATACTAAAAATATTAACCCCCTGTCTTTATTTTGTATTTTCCCATAGTTTCTCATTTTTCTTTAAATTTTTCTATTTTTTTTACATATAGAAGATTTAAATTTCTAATTGGCAAAATTCATCAACAAAGATATATTAGTCTTTTTCTTTATTTTTAAAAATAGAAAAGTCAAAAAATTGTTTCCAGAGCCTATTTTCCATGAGCTAGGTATAAGGGGAAGAGGGGACAAGGATGAGGAATCACAGACATTTTTCTTTCTAGTCCCCCTGCTTGTTTTGTCTTAAATATTGACTATCTATAGTCTTTTAACTTACAGGTAAATAAAGCATCAGCTTAACCATTTGGCATTAAAAATAATGGTAGTAAGGCAGGCTGGGAGGGAGAACTAGCATTTCCTCCAAGTTGTATGGGTTTCAGCAGTATTTTCCTCTCTGTGGCTTTTACTCATTTAAATTTGCTCCTAGAATTAAGACATGATATCTTATAGCCCACATGACTTCATGTGTGTGAGACCACATGGACTTTTATAGCTCAGGTAATCCTTAGAAAAATTGATTAGAAAAATCACAATGGTCAATCAGAGTCAAAAAAGACTTTGATTTGTTTTTTCAGGACACAGTAAATAAAGGTTCTTGAGGGTATATGTTTTTAAACAAACTAGATTTGTGGGCATTAAGATGATGTTACCTTTCAGAAACCACTGCTGTGATGGCATGGTCTTTTGAACCAGTTTGTGCCATTTTTTCGTTTGTTTCATTGACTGTATTGCTTTTAATTTTTTTCAGACCATCTTTTTACTGACTTGACATTTAATATCTTTGACGTGTGAATTTTCCTTATTTCATTTTACAAAGTCTCAGCAAAATATTTGTGTATCTTGCCTTTTTTTTTTTTTTTTTTAACCAATTATTGCAATGCTTCAGGGCTTTTTTCCAGTTCTGGTCTTCCACACAAGAATCATGAGGGTGATACCCAGACCAGCCTCTTCTCCTCGTACAACCTTCCACAGGTCTACCCTCATGGTCTATGGGGGGAGAGGGGGGACAATTCATTGCTGCTTTGCTTTCTTCTTGAGGGTCTGAGTTAAATGGCACATATGTAAAGAGACTTTTAAGTTGAAAATTTTGAGGGGTGTGTGTACCTTTTTAAAAACTGGAAATGTGGTTTTGCCACCTGCAGCTTATGTAGGAAGACCTATATATGTGCATAAGGAATGTTATTTTGCTGAGATTGTATAGCCACTTAAGCCCTTTGTGTTTATAGCAAGGGAGATCACAACTCACATCTGAAGATATGATTTTGGATGATTAGAAGAACTTGCTTTTGACTTTCTGCCAATGTACTTACTGATATATCAAAACTCACATTAGTGGGATCTGAAACCTTGAATGAGAAAGTGGAGAAGACACTGCTTTCCAGGTTCTAAAAATATGAGTTGTGCATCTTGACTTACAAATTAGTTTTTACAGGAAGTTGGAAGGTAAGAGTGACTTTATTATTATTTTGATGAATAGCTACAGTTGATAGAGTATCTCTTATTTTCAGACATTGAATTAGTTTTCAGTTGATACCTACAATGACCTTGTGAAATAGGTGTTGTGAGTTACCATTTTACAGCTGGAAAATGTGAGGCTCAGAAGTAATTTACCAGAGATAACAAAGCTAGTAAGAGGTAGAACAGTAGGTCATATGACTGTGAAATGCATATTTAAAAATCAGCTTTACTGAGTTCGCATACAATAAATAGCACATATTTAAAGTGTATACTATGTTAAGTTTTGACATATGCACATACCAGAACCATCACTGCATTCGAGATAAAGAACATATTCATCACCTCCAAAGTTTTCCTCATGACCCTTTTTAATGTGTCCCTTTCCCCATATACCTATTCCCAGGCAACTGATTATCTGCTTTCTAGCGCTGTAGATTATCATATAGTGTACCTTCTTAGCATATATGCTGCATGTATCAATGGTTCATTCTTTATATTATGGAGCACTATTACATTATGTGGCTTATAGTCCACAATATGTTTTATTTATTCATTGTTGGTGGGCATTTGGGCTGTTTTCAGTTTGGGGCTATTACAAATAAAGTTGCTAAGAATATTCATATGCAAAATTTTGTATGAATATAAGCTTTCGCTTTTCTAGATACTGAAAAAGCAGAATGGCTATATTACGGAGTAGCTGATGTTTAACATTTTAAGAAACTGCCAAACTTTTTTCCAACTTGTGCCATTTTACATTCCCATCAGCAGAGTATGGAGTTCTAGTTGCTCCATACCCTTGTCAATATTTGGCATGATTAGTCTTTTTAGTGAGTGGTTTCTCACTGTGACTTAATAATTTGGATTTCTGTAATACCTAATGATGTTGGGCATTTTCTTATGTGCTTATTTCCCACCTGTATATCTTCTCTGGTAAAATCTCTGTTCAAATTTTTTTTGTTTGCTTTAAAAATTGCTAATTTGGTACTGAATTGTGCATTTGTATCTTTTACATACAAATCCTTTATCAGTCATGTAATTTGAAAATATTTTCTTGCAGTCTGTGGCTTGCTTTTTTATTTTCTTAACACTGTCTTTTGAAGAGGAGAATGCTCTTATTTAATGAAGTTGAGTTTATCAATTTGTTATTTTTATAGATTGTGGTTTTGGTGTCTCTTATGGGTTAATTGTGTCTGCCTATAAAAGATGTTGGAGTCCCCTTAGAATGTAAGCTATTTTAGAGATAGGATCTTTACAGATGTAATCAAGTTAAAGTTAGATCACTAGTGTGGGCTTTAATCCAGTAAGCCCATAGTCCTTATAAAAAGCAGAAATTTGGATAGACATGTAAAAAGGGAAGACTAATATGAAGACACAGAGAGATGATAACCATCTCCAAGTCAAGGAGAGAGACCTGAAACACATCCTTCCTTCACATCCTTCAGAAAGAACCAACCCTGCTGATACTTTGATTTTGGAATTTAGCCTTCAGAACTGTAAGACAATACATTTTTGTCATTTAAGACACCCAGTTTGTGGTATTTCATTATGGCAGACGTAGAAAACCAGTACAGTGTCACAAAGATTTTCTCCTATATTTTCTTTTGGAACTTTCATAGCTTGAAGATTTACATTGAGGTCTATGATCTATTTTGAGTTGATTTTGTATGTGGTAGGAAGTATAAGTTAAAACTCAATATCTTGCATATGCATATCCAGTAGTTCCAACCCATTTGCTAAAATGACTATCCTTTCTCTACTGAATTTTTATTTCACTTTTGTTTAAAATTAGTTTTCTATATATATATATCTTTTTCAAGACTGTTCTGTTCCATTGATCCATGTCTATCTTGATGCGAATCCCAAACTGTTACTATATAATAAGACTTGAAATCTGTTTATTCCTGTTACTATAAAATAAGACTTGAAATCAGGTTATATTAATTCCCACATCTTTGATCTATTTCAAAGTTGCTTTGGCCCTTTTAGGCCCGTGTTTTTCCATATAAATTTTAGAATCAGTCAATTGATACAATAGGGTTTTGTTGATGCTACAGATAAATTTGGGGAAGCAACATCTTAACAATATCTTCTGACCCATAAACGTAGTATATGTCACCATTATTTTAGGTTTTCTTTAGTTTCTCTTGGCAACATTTTGTGGTTTTCAGTATACTGGCTTAATTTCTTGTCAGATTTTTTTACCAAGTATTTCTTATTTTTGATATAAATGGTATTATTTAAAAATTTTAACTTCTGATTGCTAATTTATAATATACAGAAGTACAATTAATTTTTATATAATGAGCTCATACCTTGTAGGCTTACTAAGTGAATTGGTTAGTTCCAGTAGCTTTTTGGTAGATCCCATGAGATTTTTAGCATAAAATATCATGTTGTCTGAAATAAAGACAGTTTTACTTCTTTTCAAATCTTTTATTTCTTTTAATAGTCTTAATGCACTGGATACAACCTTCAGAATAATGTTAAGTATTAGTAATAAGAGGAGCCATCTTTGTCTTGTACCTGATCTTAAGAGGAAAGCATTCAGTGTTTTACAGGTGTGATGTTAGTCAGGAATTGGTAATTTTCCTCTGAAAAGAAAAAGGTAGTATGTTTTTGGCTTAGGATCACATGGTTTCTCCAGTAACTACTCAATCTGATGTTGTAGTTCAAAATCAACCATGTCTTTCTTATAAGCATGCACTGATTATTATTTAACTGGATAGTCAAGTGGGATTCTTTGCAGATGTTTGGTGTTTTCTCTTTATGTAGTTCTGTTTACTCAGGTACTCTGTTCTGCAAGTTATAGCTGCCTTGGTCTCCCTGGAATCTCAACTCCATCTCTTGACTTAGGGAGTCCACTGGGTTCCATCTGGGTTATCCCTCCTTGTACTGAGCCCTGGAAACTTTCTCAAGGCAGTAAGCTGTGGCAATCATAGAACTCTTCTCATTTGTTTCCCAGTCTTAGATACAAATCTTTATTGTTTAATCTTTGTGGCTTGATGTCCAGTATCTTGAAAACCATTGTTTTATGTTTTGGGTATTTTTAAGATTATTTCTCATGAGAGGGCAAATCTAGCCACTGACACTTCACCTTAATCAGAAGCAATATGTGCCACATTTCTCCCTGCAATCTTACATTATTCTGCATCCTAGTTAAGAGTCTATTGATCATTATCTAACTTGGAGGAATCTAAAGCCACAGAGTTGTAGCAGACAGCTGTAAAGGAGTTTTTCAGGAAGCATTTATTAAAGGAATGATGGAAAACAAGACCCCAAACCATGTTTGAATTGATATCTGACTATTTTGTTTGTAAATACACATTTCTACTATTTATCTTGAAAGTTTATCTGAAACTCTTTGTTCCATGTCTTCCTGTTGTTGATGAAAAAAGTCATACACTGTAAAATATTTATTTTTTAAATTGCTGACAAAAGTGACATACTTGTTAAATATTTTTAAAGATCCATATGAGTGACCATGGTCTGGGGTTATAGTCTTAGGAGGTCCTAAGAACATGTGCCTGAGGTGGTTGGGTTACAGCTTGGTTTTATACATTTTAGGGAGACAGGAGTTACAGGCAAAGACATAAATCAATACATGGACGGTATACATTGATTTGGCCTGGAAAGGTGAGAATTGAAAGGGGAGGGTGGTGGTGGAGGTGGGAGCTTACAAGTCATAGGTGGATTTAAAGATTTTTCTGATTAGCAATTGTTTGGAGGAGTCAAACTCTGACTAAAAAGTTGAAGTCAGAAGAAAGTTGTTATGTAGATCAGGCCCCTAAGCAGCAGGTTTCAGTGAGATAAATGTCCCTCTTTGGATCTTAAAAGGTGTCAGACTCTTAGTTAAATCTCTCCTGGATCTGGGGAAGATCGAGAAAGGGAAGGAGGTTTTTTTTTTGTTGTTGTTTTTTGTTTTTTTTTAGTTGGAGTCTCACTCTGTCCCCCAGACTGGAGTGCAGTGGCCGCTCCAGGCCACCGCAGCCTCGACCTGCTGGGCTCCGGCGATCCTTCCGCCTCAGCCTTCCGAGTGGCCGGAATTACAGGCATGCACTACCATGTCCGGCTGATTTTTTTGATTTATTGCAGAGATGAGGTCTCGCCGCCCAGGCGGGTCTCGAACCTGCGGGCTCAGGCAATCCATTCACCTCAGCCTCCCAAAGGCGTGGGATTACAGGCTGAGCCACCAACCCCGGCTGGGAAGGAGTTTTTTACAGAGGCAAATTTCCCTACAAAAGATGCCTTTGCAGAGCTATTTGATATATTTTGATATGTCAAAGAAATATATTTTAGAATACAATATTTTTACTTTCTTCAGAGTCTGCTATCTGTCATGTGATACTATACCAGAGTCAGTTGGAATTTGGTATCTTATTACCAAAAGACTGTTTTGTGAATCTTAGGATCTCTATGTAAATGTTAATGCTAGTCAGTTGTGCCTAAACCGCAAAAGGAAGGGGTTATAAAGAGGGACATAAAGGGAGGTGTGTCTGACCTCCCTTTATGTCAGGCATGAAATTTAGTGATTTAAGTCCTGTTGGTCCATAGGGGGTCCATGCAGTCAAGTGGGGGACTTAGAAATTTATTTTTGTTTATACTATTAGATTAGCTTTTACTCTTCATGGTATTATTTTTAGGGAGAAGGATCTCAAAAAAATATTAGATCTGACCAATTTGTCAACAAATGTTTTTTGAGTGCCAGCCTTGTGCCAGGTACTGTTTTAGGTATTAAGAGTACCAAAGTGAAAATCAAATTGATGATTTATTTGTGCTTCTATACTAGTAGAATGAAGCATAAGATAAATAAATAAGTAAAATATATGGAATAACCAGTTGTGACCAGTGCTATGGAGAACAAGAAGGCTAATTGGTACTGATGACAGTGCTGGTGGCATTGGTGGTATTTGTGTGCAAATAAAAATAGAAAAGGGAAGTGGTTGACCATTATATCTATCGTCAGCTATTTTGATGATTTGTCTTGTGGTAAACCTCTGTGAGGTTTTAAAAATAATAATTAAAGTTGTCTTTTGCACTCATTATTTCTTCTTGTGACCTCCTTTATTAATATTCCTGATACAAGCTAAGAGAGTTAGTAATAACACTGATCTAACTTACAATATTTTAAAAGTCAATGGTTGAGAGTTTTTAGAAAAAAATAGAGCTAGGAGGCTAGTATGGTGGATGTGCTGAGATGACTCTTCAGAGGAAAAGAATTAATGGGACATTTGTGAGGGTCAAGCTTATTTCTTAGGGCATATGATTTATGTATAGGACAACAATATTGAACAGAAAATGACAGGCAATTGACTCTGACATAGTCAGATAATTTCTATTTTTAAGCTCTCTTTAGGTCCCAATAGAGTCTATTAAACTAATTTAATGAAAAATAGGTTGTTTGTGGGATTTCAGATTTTATACTCACTTGTTTAGTCATGATGCCTGTGTTTGAATACCATAAAAAAATAAGATAGATCTTGGAAGACTTGGGGCTTTGATTTCACCAAGAAGCATCACAGAAAGTGAGTGGGAGGGGGCAGAAAGGAAGGTCTCTGTCACTGAAATGTTGATGTATTAGTTGCTGGGCTCTTGGTATTCTTGTCTTGCTATGGGGCATTGTAGCTGGAAGGTGGCAAAGCCAGGATTTAGACTTACCCTGGCTGACTCCATAGGTTGAATACTTTGTATCATGGCACCCTACTTTTTTATTGTCTTTGATGGCTTCCTGGGCCACAATTTCTCTGTTTCTCCTCTTTGTTGGATATAAGTGTACCTTATTGCCAACATCAATCATGTTTCTCTTCCTTACTCCACTAACCTGTTTATGGAATTTCATCATGTTTTTGTTTCCTGCTGTGCTCGTGAGTAGAGAGAAACCATTTCAACATAGACCTCTTATATCATTCTGAGGAAAATGGCTGATATATCTTGTATTGCTGATATATCTTGTATTGCTAGTACCAATTGTAGTGGTGGGCCTACCACTGGAGCCCTCCCTGAGCACAGGGCCGCTGACCCAGGTCTACTGGTGGTGTCTGAAGGATCTGACACTCAAGCCATGACTTATTTCCCCTATACACATCCACCACTGAAGAAACAACTTTTCTTTTATATCCTCTACCCCCGACCCTGAATTATATAATGTGAGAGAGGATTTGTGTTTTAAGATAAATAAGACAATTTCCCCAAATTGATCAGCCAATGCAGAGAACATTAATTATTCTGTAGAGAATTGTTCCTATAGAGTGAAACTGCTTTACCAAATTAATGTGCCAGGAAAACAAAGGAAAGTCATTTCAGGCAAAGAAGTAGAAATCAATTACCTGCAAAAATTTAAACACAATTTTTTAGGTGATTTTATTTCCAGATTAAACAAATAAAACTCTTGTATCTTTTCTTACCTGATTGACTTCAGTCAGAAGGAGTATAACCAAGAAAGGCACAATAGACTTATAATATTGATCTGCAGAAAGAAAACGCCACTAAAGAAAGGCTGTAATGATGTTTTAAAGAAGTGACTTTTGAAAAAAATGTTTTTAATGGATACTTTAAGATATCTCCTATGGTACTAGAAAATTCTGGTTTAAATCTTGCTTGAATATTTAAGTGTGTTTGTAGATACCATTTGTGGGGGGAAAAAAGGAGACAAAAGAAAAAATAAAAGGTATCAAATGCAGGTTCTGAATTTACGCAAAATCTCTTTAAAATGTTTGCATTCAAAAATGTCAAATCAGTAGTAGATGAGAAGCAATCCCTTGAGCTCTGACTTTACACTCTGTGTTGAAGTGTCTGTTTTGAATTACACCCCTCAAACACACCAGATAATTGGATGTGGCTCCTTTTAGTGAGATTGAAGGAACCCCTTCTTTTTTTTTGCAAATATGATGAGACAGATGAGGGGGTAATGGGAAGAACACAGTTAAAATTCTGGATCTGGTGAGGTTTGGATGATGTCTTAGAACCTCCTTTTTTAAAAAAAAAAACCCATTTGTGAAGATGAAATGAGATGATCGTGAATGCGCACTTGGCAAAAAGGGATCATGCATGGAACAATGATGAGAGTTCATGACCAAGGGTTTTGATTCAGCTAGTCTAAGTCTATGGACCTGAAGTTTAATTTTTTTTTTTTTTGAGTTGGAGTCTCACTCTGTCACCCAGGCTGGAGTGCAGTGTCATGCTCACGGCAACTGCAGGCTTGACCTGCTGGGCTCAGGCGATCCTTCTGCCTCAACTTTCTAAGTAGCTGGAACTACAGACACACGCTACCATGCCTGGCTAATTTTTTGATTTATTGTAGAGACAAGGTCTCACCAAGTTGCCCAGGCTGATCTTGAACCTGTGGGCTCAGGCAATCCTCTCACCTTGGCCTCCCAAAGTGCTGGAATTAAGGCTTGAGCCATCGTGACTGGCCTTGAAGTTCAGAGTTTTAAAGGTGGTCTATAACTTATGAGGTAATATGGGTCAGTAAAACACTGGTAATAACGATCGATTGTATGGTATGTACTTTGAGGCCAGAAAAGCAATGTTTTATGCATTTTCATCCTCCATAGGAGTTGGCAGCAATATGAACATATATATGTCAAATAAAAAAATGTTGTCTGGTGGAAATCAGACGAGAGCTCATTTTCCTCTAACAATCTAGAATTCCCTATCAATGGCCCTTCAAATATATTAAGAAGTGTGTTCTCTACTCCATAATTTAATATTAAGAAGAATTCACCTATTGTATGTATTTGAACTCATTTGCTATGTGATAGAAAACCTATCTTAAATTGGTATAAGAAATAAAAAGATAATTTATTAACCAAGGGCTTTGAGGATCTGAGAGCATACTGGATTTAGGTATGGCTTGATCTGGAGCTCAGATGAAGATGTTTAGACCTGGAGTCTCAGTTCATCTTCTCATATTCCTGCTCTATGGAGGCTTCATTGTTCTCTGCCATGCTTGTCTGTTACAACTAGGCTTCATATGACCCCAGGAGAAAAAAAAAAGTCTCTAATAACTCTTGCATGAATCCTAGGACTCACTTAGACTGGAAGAGTTTGGGCCACATGCCCATCCCTTACCACATCCTGTGGAAGATATGTCCCATATGCACATTGACCAGGTCTGGGTCAGGAATTCCCCTCTGGAGCTAGAAGTAGGGTCTTCTCAAAGCAGGTGGTCTGAGAATGAAAGATGAAATGAGTACTATCACAGGAAAGGAGTAGACACCAGGTGACCAATGTACAGTAAGTGTCCATTCCATCTATGCATCCCTTGTTTGTCTTCTCCAGACCTTTGCAGTTCACTACTCCTCAGGTGAAATTTAGAGAAGGGACCTTACTTTTAATAAGACAATGAGAGTTCCAAATAGACCAGTTTGTTATATTATTTCTGTTTGTTTTCTGGTGTCTTAGGGGCCATTTTGTCATCACAGTCAATAAAACAATGGAAGCTTTCTCCAAATGTCTAAACGGCACTCAAGGGTCTCAAAAGATCTTTCTAGTGATCTAGGGATGTAGGAATTTGAATGTATGGAGTTGAGTTCAAATCCTCATGATTTGTCTTAGCTGTGACTTTCTGGAAAATTATCTTATATAGTTCTTCCACAAGGCTCCTCTTAAGTATATACAGAACCATATTATCTGCACAGAGGGCAATCTTTGCGTGGGTGCTCCTTTTTCATTATTCTTATTTCACTTTATCAGAAAGGCCTTCCTGACTCTTCTTAACAACACATCATTACTTTATTTTGTCTATCTTCTCTCATTAACCTCTCACTAATATTAAAGCCAATAAGAGCAACATTTTTTTCTATCTTGTTTTCTTAAATAACTATAGCACCTAGAACCACTGTGGCACATAGTAGGCACTCAATAAGCAGTTACTAGACTGTGGATGAATAGCTTCTAGAACCATCTTTCTGCTGCCTCTGTAGGTACAAACAATGTTTTGTAAATGAGGTTGAATTGAGTGTCTGTAGTAGTTGAATCCAGCCATAGCTATGTTGTTGTAATGGATAGGCCATGCAATGTAATGAAGTTATTAACTCCCAATGTTTGCACTTTATCCAAAAGACACATTACTGGCTTCAGGCAAGGAAAGAATTTGGCTTCCATGATGGATGGGACTTATAAAGACATGAGCATTGTACTATACAGTGTTTTATCTTGAACCACACAGTTGGATCTGAGAGCAAATGTGATTGCACTATGCAGAAATGGAATAGGGTTTGTTATTAATGCACTCTTTGAGCTCACAATCTCACAATCTACTTGGCAGAGATATTGAAGTAGTTACTTCATTCACAGAATTTTACCATAGTTCCTGGAAGTGAGTTAGAGTTTCTACTGTCAGTTCCCCCTTGGGTCCTCTCTCACCCCACCCTAAAATGTGAGAAAAAGAACTGATTGCAGCGACTGCACTTGTTAAAGGGGTCTGCATTTCCTCTTTCTAGAAAGAACCTGTTGACTGGGCCTGTGAGCAGGTTGTGGTAGGCTGAGCTCCTTGATGAATTGAATTCATTAGTTCAAATGTGTAGGCTTAAACTTTGCAGAAATGTAGTTGAAGGAACATCAAGAGAAGCCACAGGCTGACGGTTTAGTACATCAGTAGACCTCAGAGCACAAGTTAGCTTTATTTATAGATACTATCTTCATGGTGAACTATCTAAAATGACATCAACAAAATGAAAAGAAACTGAATTTTCTACTTTTGGAATATTGCTTATAGTTATCACTCTATGAGTCTTTGTGATTTAAAATTTTCATTCTATTTCAACATTTTTAGCAAACATGTATGAACACTTTATTAGTACTTAGCACTGAGGATATATAATTGAATAAGATGCAACTTGTTTTGGTTTCAGAAAGCACCCAATTAGAAGGAAGAGAGATCTGCACACAACTAACTTTAGTAACTATAATAAATAATATGGTAGAAATCTGTGAAAAAATATCGTAAGAGGTGGCAAATAATTCTTCTTGGGATGGGGTGGTATGTGTTTGTGTGTGTGATGTGTTTATTTCCTGGGTATGGCTTTTTTTTCTCCAGTAATACTGGAAATAAAAAATGCACACACACAACTAACATTCATTGAATGCTTTTTATGTCAGGCACTGTTCTGATTACTTTTTACCTATAATCTCATTTAATCTTTGACATATACTCTGTGGGGTAGGTACCTGGATCACCCCATTTTTCACAGATGAGGAAATGGAGGCCCATAGAGAATGAATAACTTGCCCAAAGTCATGTGGTAGAGCCTGTATCAACAAGGCAACTCTTGTAAGACATTAGCTTTCCCAGCACCACTGTGCCTCTCCTGCTTCCATGCTAATTAGCAAGACTTTCCTGTGAGTGCTCCCTGTGGATCTTTGGGAATGGTTTTCTCTCCCTGTAGGTTAGTCTGTTCCTGAAATTCTTGAACATGTGTGTGTACCTCTAGGGAGATTCTACTTGTGTCAGGAGAAGTCCACTACATATGTTACAATGAAGTGATGTTTGTTGGCTTAAGAAGGCTCACGTCTTAGTACTGTAGCCCCCACTGCAGTTTTCTTTTTTTTTTTTTTTTT
>NW_007258084.1:2259-22024 GCF_000164805.1 Carlito syrichta | reverse complement strand
ATCCACTCACCTCAGCCTCCCAAAGGCGCGGGATTACAGCCTGAGCCACTGAGCCTGGCTTGCAGTTTTCATTGGGTTCTCAGTATTAGTCTATGGCACTAAGTCAAATCTATTGTTTTAATGTGACTACTGCCGATGATGGGAAGTTCTGCCTGGGAGCCATGGGGCTTGTTTTTATTTGCACCCCTCCCTCCAGGTTTTGACATTTGGCTGCTCATATGATTCCACTGGTCCTCAGTTTCCTCATCTGCAGAATGGAGATATGGTTGCCTTTGCTCCCTCACTGACGGAGTTGTTGGGCAGGGCACTTACTCCTGTGGGTGCTGATTTAGTCAGTCTGCAGTGCTGATTTCCTCATGCAAGGTGCTGTGTATGCCAAGGTTATCCTAAAGTAGAGCTGTACCCATGAGCTCACTGCCTCACAGGGCAGACCTGATGCCCATAAGTTATCCTTGATGTGCACAGTAATAATACAAATAATAAAATAATAATAGTAGGGGAACAGACAGCTGCCACTTATCAACAACTTACTGTGTTGAATATACATATACAGGAATACATACTTTTATTGAGACATTTGACTCTTCTGACATGGGATTTCTTGTTTATTTATTTTATTTTTATTTCTGTTTTTATTTTTTTTGAGTTGGAGTCTCACTCTGTCGCCCAGACTGGAGTGCGGTGGCTGCTGCCAGCCAACGCAGCCTCGACCTACTGGGCTCCGGCGATCCTTCTGCCTCAGCCTTCCAAGTAGCTGGAACTACAGGTGCACGCTACTACGCCCGGCTAATTTTTGATTTACTGTAGAGATGAGGTCTCACCAAGTTGCCCAGACAGGTCTCGAACCCACGGGCTCAGGTAATCAACTCACCTCAGCCTCCCAAAGCGCGGGATTACAGGCTGAGCCACCGAGCTCGGCTCTTGTTTATTTTTTAAACTTACTTGAGAAAACCAATTTTTAAAGTGGTACATATGGATGGTATAAATTTAAGACATACAAAAGTGCATTAAATGAAAAGTTGTTCTCTTTTCCATTGTAGATTTCTCAGTCCTATTCTCCATAGAGGAAGAAAAATCCACTGTAAACATTTTCCTTTCTATCCTTTAAGAATTCTTATTCATATACTGGCAACATACACATATCCATTCTTTTACATAGACATGATCATATTTTGTACAATTTTATACCTTGTTTTTTGCACTTAGTGTTTCTCTCTCTCTCTCTTTCCCTCTCTCTCTCCTCCCCCCACCCCTACATGCACATACACACACATGCACATGTGGAGAGAAAGAACAATCTCTAATTTTTTATCACAATTAATACTCTTTTTCAGGGAATCAGATGGTTTAAGAAATCATAACCTGTGAAAGTGTTCTCTAAAAGTAAAAATATATTAAATACAGTAAATATAACCTGTAAAAACTGGGAGGAGCCAGGGGGCAGGCATTGGAACTTAAGCTAAGTGGCTCCAGAAAAGGGCTCTGGTTCCAGGGTACCGACATTCTAGTGGAGAAAGAAGACTAGAACCTGGCTATGGCCAAGGCTGGGGGTGTGAAGAGTCTCGTGAGACATGTACGTGGCCAAGGCCCTTCTTGGGCACCTGCTCTGTGATGAAAGCACTGATTCTCACCCCTCTGGCTGTGTCTAAACTGGTAAGAGGGTACTGCACTGGTCGGGCACTGTATAAGGCAGAAGCAGATGACGACAGGGACTTGAGTAGGAATAAGCTGCCATTGTGGACTCAGGTCTCCTGCTCCCACTCTCCTCTGTGCTTTTTATCTTTGCTCCATGTCCTGCCCCCTTCACCCCTTTTATACTCCTACCAACCATTCCTGGTAAAATCCCACTCTTCTTTAAAACCTTCGCTGATACCCCTTTATCCCCCTTTTATAGAATCAGGAATATAGCAGTGATAAGACCTGACTTATTTTGAGTTTTCACTGTGTGTCAGAAGCTTATCTTGAGCTCTTTGCATGAATTTACTCATTGAATCCTTAGCCTACCAGATCAGAGACTATTATTATCCCTGTTTTACAGATGAAGAAGCATGAAGCTCAGAAAGGCTCCTCTTTACTAAATGGTGAAGCCCAGTTTCAAATTATTGCATTCTGGTTGTACTGCCTGATATAATAACCATTAACTTCTGTGTAATTCTCACAATAACCATGAGGTAGGTGTGGTAATCTCCATTTTTACAGATGAGGAACTGGGAGCTCTGGGAGGGGCTTTGCAGCTTGTCAAAGTCCTGCAACAGTAAGAGGTAGAACTAATTTTCTAATCCCATTCTCTTGACTCTCCCCTCTAACTCCCTGCATCTGCACACACATCCTTGTTTTAGGGGCATTTGTGCCTGTTCTTCCCAACATTACTGGGATCTCCTTTTCTCCCCCAGCAATAGCCATGCTCGTGGCATATAGAAGACACTCAATAAATAATTGCCAAATGATTAGTATTTCGCATAATTGCTTTGTGTGTGAGGATTTCTTATCTTGCCAAAACTTTATGACATGTCTCACTGTAATTGTTTTGAAATTGTATATGGGAAAGTATAAAAATGTGATGTCTTAATGTTGATGTCTCATCTTGGGTTCATCTGTCTCTTGCGTGAAGAGGTTTTTAAAAAAAATTAATTAATTTATGTTTTTTAGTTGGGATGTCTCTCTGTTGCCCAGACTGGAGTGCAGTGGCACGACTCTGCTCATTGCAGTCTCAATCTTCTGGGCTCAGACAATCCTTCCATTTCAGCTCCCGAGTAGCTTGGCTATTTTTTAAAAATTTTTTTGTAAAGGCAAGGTCTCACTATGTTATCTAGGCTAGTCTCAAACTCCTGGGCTCAAGCAATCCTCCTGCCTCAGTTTCTCAAAGTGCTAGGGTTACAGGCTTTAGCCACTGCTTCTGGCCATTGAAGATGTTTGTATATTCATGTAGAAGTGAGTGCCTTTCACTTCCTGGCAGCTGATCTGGCTTGCGATCAGCAGATTTAATAATTTATCGTGTCATATGGGTATTATCTTGAAGCCGAGTGTGAAGTGGCTTCAGGATCAGAGAAAGCTGGGTCTTGCAGGATTCCTAGTGCTTTTTCCATCCTCTGCTGGGCTCTACTGAGCATGGTTTGCACAGCTCACCTGTCCCCACTCTAGCTGTGGGATCCTAAGGTGAGTGTTTGAATAGAGTTGTAATAGTGTGTGTCAGTTATGCTGGATCATTTTTCTATATGTTTGAGTATGTTCAACACATGATGTGTTTTTATGAAGAGCATATTCATTTATTAATGTACTTGTATTTTCATTCTAAGCTCTTTACTTCTATATGACTATGCCCTGGATTTATGCTTAGGTCTCAGAATGTCTGTGAGTTCTAGGAGGGCTGTGCCAGTGTCTCATGTAACTCTCCCACTCCCTGACCCTGAACCTAGCATAGTCACTGGCACATAGTGGATAGCACAGAATTATTGAGAGAATGAATGGTTGTATCTTTAGGAAGATGAGGAAGGTTCTGGGCAGGAATGAGTTTTTGTAATTGCTCCAAGTATATTGGTTCTTCTGCTACTGAATCCCAGCCCTTCCTTCATGTTTAAATGTTTGCAAATGATTTGTGGTTTTCTGCCAGCACATAACAGGAGGTGGCATAGTAACCTTGGCTGTGACCTTCTTGGTTGCAATGGCTTTTGCACAGAGAGTTGCTAAAATTAAACTGTTGCTTTGGATCAGTGCTGTTGATATGCTTTCATCATATGAGAAAACATACAGATATAAAATTTGCCAACGGCTAGAATTTGGCTGTGGAAATGAATTTTGGTTAATTTTTCTTTTAGCTAAAGAACTTGTTTGTAGTATTAGAATTTGTGTGTATGAAATAAAATGGTTAATCATGCTAAAAGCAATGTATATGGTAACTAAATTACCATAATTTTTCTGCTGGTGGTCACTTTCTGCTTCAGTTCCTTTAACTGTTTTATGGACTATATACATGGTCATGTAGAATTACTGAATCTAGTTAAACAGTTCTCTTATGAGTCATAAATATACACTTCTAGTTATGCCTAGATGTGTCTAAGTATAGGTGATGATGATAATTCAGTGTATTACCTTTGTTTTTCCTAAAGTCAGACATATGGTAAAAGGTTGGTATGTATTTGGTCATTTGTCCAATAATGCTTTCATTCATTTTTCCATCTGGTGACAGTGCTATTAAAAATAATTCTAACAGCCATATAGAAACATTTTATTTTTTGGTTTTTTTTTTTTTTTTTTTAAGTAACTGACATTTATTCTTAAATATTCCAGGTTCAAGTTATTGTGCCAATGCTCTATGATACAGAGTTTTAGAATCTCAATTTATCCTTGTCTAAGCATTTGAGAGGTTCATGTATGTTTTCTTTAAGTTGGAGAATTGGCTTTGTCTGCAGTCATACCTTCAGCCACTCCTCTGTATGGTGGTAGGATGGTCCACTATCTTGGCTTAGACACTCAAATGGTGCTAGTCCACTGCTTGACAAAGGATGTCTCAAACATTAAGTTCTTTGATCAGCAACAGAGATCATCTGCCTTTGAGGTACTTACCAGATAGCTGAGTTTTGACACCCTGTAGTAACTCCCTGATTGTTGCTGACCCCATTGTCAGTGTAACAGACCAGAGGCATGCCACTACTCTCCAGGTTCTCCGAGCCCTGTTGTTGCATCTAACTAGCAATTTATACAGACTATTGTAGTATCTACACTCTTGATGGAAATGATTCAAGGACATTAGGTCTCTTATTTTTGTTTCATCCATACAAAGACCTGAATCAAATTATTGTGAATCTGGATGAGGGATGGGAGATGGAACCAACATTCCTTATGCACGTACTAGCCAGGTACTGTGCGAAATTTTCCTGTCATCTCATTTAGTCCTCATGATAATCTTAAGAAGTAGTAGGTACTATCACTCCATTTTAGAGATGACAAATCAAATGCTTAAGTAATTTGCCCCGTTTTAATTACTAATCTGAGCCCAGATCTGTCTGCTGCAAGGCGCATACTCAAAACATCTGTGCTGACTTGCTTCATGAAGCACTATTTGTTGTTATTTAATGTCTTGTCAGTATTCACCAGCCTATTGGTTTATCTCTATATTTTTATGTAATAAATTCCTCCTAAAATTCAGTGCCAAAGAAATCTATCTTCCTGTACTGATAATGCTCCTTTATCTTAGATTGTGAGGACTATGTCACTTCTGATGATTCTCTTTTTGCTTGACTGGAGAGCCAGACTGAGTACTTAATTGCAGTAATTCTCATCTCTGATATTTGGTACTGTTATTGCCCCCTTTCTTTCTAGGAGTTCTTACAACTTTTTCTCTTTTTTTAAGCTGCCTCTTAACTTCCAAATTATTTAAGTAAGGTATAAATTATAAAATCATTATAACATTTTCAAACAGTAGAACAGATTTCTCATCTTGGATACCAGCTTAACAATGTACAACAGTAGGGAAAACTGGCTGACCACATGCAGAAGATTGAAACAGGACCCCTACTTATCACCATACACAAAAATCAACTCTAAATGGATCAAAGACCTAAACATAAAACCTGAAGCTGTAATAATCTTAGAAAACACAGGAGACACCCTTGTGGGAATCAGAATCAAAACCCCAGATGTCCATGCCATAAGAGATAAGATAGACAAGTGGGACTCATTAAATGGAAAAGCTTCTGGAAAGCAAAAGAAACCATTAAGAGAGCAGGGAGACAGCCCACAGAATGGGAAAAAATATTTGCCAACTGTATATCTGACAAAGGCCTAACATCCAGGATCTACAAGGAACTCAAACATGCTGAAAGAAAAAAAAAATCATTAAAAAATTGGACAAAATACATGAATAGAAGCTTCTTTAAAAGAGAAGATATATGGGCAGCCGACAGACACATGAAAAAGTGCCCAGCCTCACTAATCAACAGAAAAATGCAGTTCAAACTACACCTAACCCCAGCAAGAATGGCCATTATTAATAAAACAAACAACAACAGATGCTGGGGGGGGGTGGATGCTGAGAAAAGCAAATGCTTCTACTCTGCACTGCTGGTGGGAATGCAAACTTGTTCAACCTCTATGGAAAACAGTGTAGTGATTTCTAAAATAGCTAGAAATTGATCTTTCATATGACCCAGCAATCCCCTACGGGAATATACCCAGAGGAACTCAAATCATTCAACAAAAAAGATACCTGCACATGCATGATTATTGCAGCACTATTCACAATAGCAAAAACATGGAACCAACCATGCTGCCCATCGAAACTGGACTGGATAAAAAAAAATGTACATATACATGATGGAATATTATGCAGCCATAAAGAAGGACAAACACATGGACTTCGTAGCAACTTGGATGGATTCAGAGTCTATAATACTCAGGGATCTATCACAGAAACAAAGAACTGAGTACCATATGTTCTCACTCATAAGCAGACCCTGAACATTTACCATAATACTATAAGAAAGGGATTGGCAGTAGTCAGAAACTGCTGGTGGGGCTGGGGGGGCTGGGGGAGGAGACGACACAACAGCAACATCAGTAAGGGTACCTACTCTCAAACTAGGCAAAATGGAGACCAAAGGGAGGCCCAAACTTTACCCGTACATGACTACTTGTATACCTAATCCTGAATTATACCCCACATCTTTTTTTTGTTGTTTTTGTTGAGTCGGAGTCTCACTCTGTCACCCAGACTGGAGTGCAGTGGCCTCTCCCGGCCACCGCAGCCTCGACCTGCTGGGCTCCGGCGATCCTTCTGCTTCAGCCTTCCGAGTAGCTGGAATTACAGGCATGCGCTACCACGCCCGGCTGATTTTTTGATTTATTGTAGAGATGAGGTCTCGCTACCCAGGCGGGTCTCGAACCCGCGGGCTCAGGCAATCCACTCACCTCAGCCTCCCAAAGGCGCGGGATTACAGGCTGAGCCACTGAGCCTGGCTACCCCACATCTTTAAAGTAAAAAAATCAAACAAACAGAAACAATGTGAAGCAGTAGAGGGATACCAGATCCATTTAAGCAAGTTTTTATGACCTGTCCTTCTATATACATGTGTGACATATAGACACTTGTGTGTGTACACAGACATTCATAGGACAAGGCTTGAGTCTCTTGGCCCATGGCTTGCATATGTTTGTCTTATGTTACCTTTGTCTCACCTTATCTCTAATTGCTTGATCAGACCAACCACTCATTGTAATTAAAAGGTCATCTATCCTGGAGACACCCTCCTTCTTGATTCTTTAACTTCCCCTTATGAGAGTTGTTTTGAAAAAGGAATTTTTCTGAGTGTTTGAAGACTTTACCACACATCTATTGCCTTGAAATTTACTTTTGGAGATCACCTTGGGTGATCTTTATGAAGTCTTTCAGACCTGTATGTTTACTATTCTTGCTTGGGGCTTAGGCTGGAGTGGGGCATGGTGGGTGGGAAAACTTTTTCTCCATACAGGAACACCAAGCCCGTAGCGTCATCGTGATGGTTTTTCATGGTTGCCCCTCCAGCCTCTGCCGTAAGGGAGAGGTTCTATGTTGCCAGCTTCTCTCTCTCAACTTGGTTTTCACACCCAGTGAATGCACGGAGGGGTGTGTGTGTGTGTGTGTGTGTGTGTGTGTGTGTGTGTGAGTGTGTGTGTGTGTGTGTATGTCCGGAAGCATAAAGAGACAGATGGTTCTGAAGGCTGGCACAGAGTGGAAGCTTCCTGCTGAACAGATGTCCCTCTCGGGGTAATGCAGGCTGCCCAAGAAACCTATGTTTTCTGGCACCTGCACCCATTGCTAAGGATGTTTCTAACCTCTGAATAGGCAGCCAGCGCCTCAAGTAGACTGAGGGAAGACAGGCCAGTCAGAAACCATGAACAAATACAAAGACATTTGTTTGGCTTGGATGGTGGTAAAAGTTCAGAGTTGTTGCTTTTTGTTGGTTTGTTTTGGTCCAAAGATTTGGTGCCCTATGCTAGGAGACCACTTGGTCCATTAGCTCTAAGTAGCACTCACTTGGTATAGATATAAAAAACTCTATTAGGTTTTTTGGGAAATTTCAAAGTTGAGTAGAAAATCTATCTTGCCCATAAGGAACTGGCGATTCAATCAATTTTGCCAATACCAAAAATTTAGAGAGAATGAAACTAAAATAAACAAAACTTGGTACAAAATTAGGAACATAATATAATAATTATGTTTTAATTTTAAACATAATTTAAGAAATGGTTTACTATTAGTGGATTTAGATGCAGAGTTGAAAAAATGTTGGGGAAATGTTTTTTCTCCAATGGGGCTTGGGTATTGGAGTTGTGGTGGAGAATGAGTCATTTCATGTGGGCGTGCAAGTTTGTGTTTTGGGTCCTCATAAAAAAAATGCAGAATGAACTTTTATTCACTTAGTATTTTACAAAATAAGCCTCCAGCCAAGAGGGGCCTCACTGTCTCTCTCTCTTCCCCTTCCCTTCCTACTACAATTTTAGGAACCCTTTGGGCAGTAGCTGTATCTGTAGTTAAAGGGAATACAGGGGAAAGAAAAAAAAATTTGCCTTTCTGAATATACAAAAATATGGAAAGGAAAAAATATCCAAAATAGTATTTGGAAACAAGCAATTTTATGAAACTAGCAAAAATGCTTCTCACTAAGTCAGTCCTGTTTGGGATGCAGGACTGAAAATATTTCTAGATAGCTTTATTGTGATCCTGACTATGTGGATTTTTGTTCCATGCGTGAAGACCCAGGTTATCACATACTGGCATTTGCCACATTTTTCAGTGGGATCAGGGATTTAGCTGCAATATGGACTCATTGGTAAAAAAGCATTTGTTAACACCTACTGCTGTTGTTGTTTTACAAGCCAGTTAAGAACGATGACTGAACAGGTTCTAACAATTATGCAGTTCCTCTTCCCTATGTGCATAGAGCTATGAATCTTAGGTCAAACTGACTTTTTTTGTAGATATTTTTTCACCTACTGGGGAACTTGCGAAGTTTCCTGATTCACAGTTGTTGGATCTGGAACATAATGACTGAGGGAGAGTGGAAAGTAATTAGGTTCCATCCAATTATGATGAGGCTATCAAGGATTCAGTTTTTTATAGCCCCTATATATAGTTCAAGAAATGCAATGCCTTTTATAATCTCACACTGGCAAACTTGGGGTAGACAGGAAAGGTTTAAAATTTTGCACTTATCAATTGAAAAAACTCAGAGATCATAAGTTCACCTGGTTAATAGATAACAAACTTCCTTGCAAACCCAAGTTTTTTGATCTTAAGTTCAGTGCTATTTTCATGAAGCACATTAGCTCTCAAAACTCATATTTTCTCTTCTGAAATGTTTTGATATTGAATATCAAAAATTTTAAATCATCTTTTTATGACAAAGTTAGCTGAGATAATATTAATCACATACCCCGATGAGAAAACTAAGGCATAAGGAAATTTGGCTACTCAAGGCTATAAAATAAAATTAGATATAGAGCACCAAGAGACTTATGACCTGAGACCCTTTCTACCACACATTGCAATTGTTTGCCTCTGTATGCAACTTCCCTCAGGGTTGGAACACTTACTACTGCTTTGGTAATGCTGAAAAAATACAGGAAAAGGGGATTTGTATGTAAGACCCCAACACTGATTCTGTAGCATCATGGAATTTCCACTTTCCAGTTTTTCTTCCTTGGAGGTTAATGGTTTATTGTCTTCTACACAGAGAAATTAGGAAGACATACTGATAAGTAAGTTGTATGCTTTTAAAAATATTTTGTTCAAAAGGAAAAAACTGAGGGCTATTGCATATGGCGAGTTATAAAAGTTTTTTTTTTTTCCCCTGTTGCTGTTGTTATTGTTGCTTGTTTTTAAAAGATCACTTTAGTTCATTATTTTCTTTTTACTGGTGAGGAAAGAGGCTGAGAGAGATTAAAAGACTCATCAACATCACAAAGTAAGTGAGAATAAGGTGAAGGGGCAGAACTTAGGCCTTCTGATCTTTTGTTCCATTCACTTTTTCTCAATTTTATCTTTTATGCATGTTGGAATTGAAACTATTATCTATCAAAGTTTCCTACTGTTTTGCAAGATCTTATGAGACTCCCACTCCAATATTTCTTTCCTTAATTTTGCATATCCAGGGCTTTTATATCAATAGCCTATTATGTTGTATAGTAAGAAAAAAATTAGACTGATAGAGAATATTAATTTATCCTCTTGCTTTCTGATTGGTCACTTGGGAGATCTGAGATATGCCCTGCATCTCTGTGTTTCCTTCTCTTGTTCCTCCTAAGTTGTGGCTCCTCATCAAACCCAGACTTTGATCCCTTGCGTATCCAGAATGCTTTACTCCAAATATCCTTAAATCAATCGACTCAAATGTTAACCTGAACAACAGCAATTATCTGTTGAGTTAAACAACCATACTGAGTTATAAGGAATGATCATGTTATAGATTAAATAGGGAGGAAAGATATACACAGATATTCTCTGAGAGATAGCTGAGCTATGTTCACAACACTGCTTTATATTATCTTAGTGTGAAACCACTTCAGTATTAAGCAGTACATGTTGGCACGTGTTGGGAGAAAGATACCAAAAGCTTAACTATTGGATAGAAAAAGCCCTTATAAGAAATATTCTTGAAGCAACTGGCATAAGCTAATAAAAATATAATAATTATAGACAATATACCAAGTAGGTGCTGATTGTGTGGTGTGAGGATTAGAGATCAAAACTGCTTTATATTCCATATAAAATGCCAATGTAGAATGGAAAACAATACAATTTCAACTGACTATAATTAATATTTATGCTGTGCTTTCCACTCAAGATCCTGAAAAGTACAAGCAAGTCATCATTATCTATCATCTTTGTGTGGCAATGAACTATAAGGGTTGGCATACGCTTGTTTAAAAAAGAGTTATGCTTATTAATGTTGGTAGCATAATATTTAGAAACTTTATTATTTACACAGCTATAATGTGACCATTTATTCTGTTCTGCCATCAAGCCATTGAAAACTCCACCCAATGACTGTGAGCATTGTTGTATTCATGCCTGACTTTGGGAGGCTGCACTTAATCCTTGGAGGTAACTTCTACCTGTGCTGTACTTCAGACCTCACCAGCCTATGGATGCAAAATGAATTGCATCAAGGGAATTCAAATTTTCTTGGCTTGCATACCTGTTGAGGTCTCTGCACCACTTCCCTGTCCCCAACAGTCTTTTCCCAGTTGTTTGGGGGTTGTCAGGGGTGTCTTGTATGTGTGTCCCATATGAGATCATGAAACAGTTCTCTCCTGCTTTTCCTCTCTGACTCCTTCTTTCCATGATGTCCAAGGTGCTTGGAAACACTAGATACCAGTGCCTCCTTCGTCCTTGCTGAGGTGGCTGGTATCCTCTTCAGCAACATTGCTTCCCCAGCCAGGTGTGGACTTCTGGTGTGGTCCTTTGGGTATCACTAAACTGAAGCCATGTTTGTTTTTTTGCATAAACAGGGAGTCTTCCTCCCTCCCACTTGCTCATCCCAGGGTTTCCTTCTACAGCCTCTGACTACTGTTCCTCTTTCTCTTCCCACTGGGCTCAGGCCTGGCACATGGTACCCCACAGGGGAACAAGTCCTTCTCTTTATACTCATCCCTGACCTCAAGACCTTTTTTTAGGCCATGCTCATCAGCTCATGGAAACAGACGCCTTTAGACTGTCTCCTTGCCACATCTCAAGACTAACCCAGATAGGTCTGGAATCAGCAAGGAACCCTATAATACATTACCAGTCATAAAAACGGTAGCTTTGTGTCTGTAAGTAGAAACACTGTGATTCATGTGGCAGTGGGCTGAGGCAGAACTGTGAGCTGGAATTTACGGACTTTGTCGACGGAAAAGGAAGCAGGCTGGTCAGTATGATATTTGGGCCTAGTGGAAAAACAAACCACAATTTATTGAGTAGTTCTAGGCCATGTGTTTATTATTTACTGGTTTTATACATGCACAAACATACATATATTCATAGATGTGTGTGTTTACACACATACACAGACATACACACACTTCATTGAATTCTCCAACCCTCTAACAGAGGTCATTTTCTCTTAAACCAAAACAGGAAATGGAAAGCCAACAGAGGAATGGAAGGGAGCTATTATTTACTGAGTGTCTGCTGTGTATAGGCATTGTGGAGGTGCACTGCATATGTTGTTTTGCTTTATTCTCACAATACCCTCATGCCATTTTCATGTTGCAGGTAGAGAAGTGAAGTCAAAAATAATGTAATGTGTTGATGACCACGGAACTAGTAGCTGATGAATCTGAGATTCTGATCCTAGTCTGTTTGAGTTCAAAGCCCTAGCTCTTTCCTTTGTAAAGCAAAAGAGCCTCAGAGACTCCTAACTCTGTCCCTACCACCCCATCTCAGTTTTTGCCTCAGAGGTCCTAACATCATTTGTTTAATCAGAACCAGGGCTCTGAATTTGACCATTGCTCAGATTTTTTTCTGTGGAGTTGTTGGATGTGGTGATCAGATGCTATGGTGTAATAGGCTTTTGAGGGCTATTGAATATCATTTTCTATAGGAAATTACATGTCACATTCTAAAATTAAGTGGCTTACAAATAAACTTGGAATATGTACTACATATTCAAATGCAATGAAGTATACGTAATGAATAAACTTTGAAAATTTGTAAGTTGGACATTTACAGCGTTAAAATAGATGAATGTGTTAAAAATAAAAATGTTTCTGTCAGTGTTCATAACTGTCTTTATTGGTCAAGTGAGAGGTTTGGGGACCTGGAAGCCTCACTCAATATCTGGAGGCAGTTTCGAGTTGCTGGTAAAAGCTATACAGGAGGCTTCTCCAAGGGAGGAAAACACTGTAGTGATTTAAACATGAAATAAATACCACCGTAGGATCACAATGTTGTATTAAGTTTTTAAGTACAATTATAATTTATATTTATTGTTTCCTATATCTTGTTGCTCTATGTGAATTTCCAGCAGAAGATAATTTAATTTTGAAGCTGAATTAGGTCCATGGTCAGACTCACCAAAGCAGATAATTTCTCTTTACACGTAGTAGAATTCAAGCAAATTTGTATTAATTTCAGTTGTGAAAAGCTTTTCTCATAGTTGCCGTTGCAATATAATATTAATAATTCCAAAATCAATCCCATACTGAGGGTTATTCTTATTATTTTTTAAAATCTAACACTGATAGAATTGGGAGCTTGGTTTAGCATCCCTTCTTCTGGGAAGTCTTATTTAGTCCCCTTCCATCAAGCCACTGGTTTAGGTGCCCTCTTGTGGTGCTCCCTTGGGGCCCTGTACTAATGCCCATGTCTCCCATACCACATATGGTCATAGTTGCTTTTCTATTTATCTGCATCATCAGACTACAAGCCCCTTCTGGAAGGGAAGGACCGCTTTGGATTCATCCCCTTCCCTTTTCCTGACACAGTGCCTAGGTCTCAATAAGTCATTATTGAACAATTGATTCAGTGAATGAATAAATTGTTCCCATGTTTTTCTAATTGAGGAACGAAATGTGAGTCTTGACAAGATAGGTAACTTGCATATGATGACATGAGTAATATGTGATGAAGAAGGCAGGATAAAATGCCTGCCCAGGAGAAGGCCGAAGATGTAGACATTTGGTCACAGGGGTTATCATAGCCAGGGAGAGCGAGAGACAGTTAACCAATCAGCAGTCAACTATGGCTCTAGTGAGTGACATCATGAGGTCTCATTAAAGGGAAATAAGAACAGTGAGTTCTTTCTGGGTTAGCAGAGACCCTGAAGTGTAAGGATGTATAAAATATTTGGAAAGCTACTTGGCTGAAGCCAAAATCTAATTACACACACACACACACACACACACACACACACACACACAAACACACACACATACACACACACACACACCCACGGGATGCCAAAAAATGTATACACATTTTACACAATGTTACCTATGTATTACTTTTAGTTCACTGTAACACACACACACACACACACACACACACACACACACACACACATACACAGGATGCCAAAAAATGTATACACATTTTAAGTGATGGTACCTATGTATTACTTTTAGTTCACTGTAATCAGAAGTATCTGGTGGTAACCACTTTGAGCACCTCTTGTAATTGCAGAAGTTAAATGTGACTTGTATTCATCTTTTGTTGTTGGTGTATATTAAGTATTGCAATTTTAATACAGATTTTTTTTCATAGAATGTGTATACTTTTTTGGCACCCTCTGTATATATAAAAGAGTTGAATGGAAGAAGAAAAATCAGATGAAAATTTAAAGTTAGGGTATACATGTAGATATGTAATAAATAATGTATGTATGTAATTTATAAAACTTAATATGCATATTTATAGAAATGTTCTTGGTTTGATGATGGAAAAAGAATTGAAAACATGAAACTGGCCGGAACTTACAGCAGCAGCACACATTTATTATGTCTACTGGCACTGGAATTGTTACTGGGTTGAGGGGAAGATCATGAAATTAGTGCCATTCTGTCACTGATCTTGAGGAGTTTTTAGCCAGAGGAGGAGGATGTGACCTGAACACAAGTGAAAATAAAGCCAAGTGAGAAAAACATCACAAGTTCATAATAATCAAATTAAAAACTAATTTATAGAGGCCCAAATGTTGAAGCAACTATGCAGTTAAAAACATGTAAAAGTTGATCCTTGAAGGATAGGCAGAATTCCAACAGGTAAAGATGGCATAGAGGAAGGCAGGTAAGGCAAAGTTACTTTATTAGTTGTTAGGATTGTATGCATGATATGGACACATTTAAAAGTGATTTACAGCTGTTGGTATCGTTATTACTTTATCAGCCATGGTTCTAGCTGGAAACCAAGGCAGGCCCAAGGATTTAACTCAGGGTCATTGATAAAGGTGTTTTGTTTTGTTTTTTTCCCACTAGAGGTGTTTGGGCAGAGCAAAAGACATGTGAGGCACCCAGGGACTGGCAACAGTAGGAAGTTGTTACCACTTGAGTCTGACCTGGCAGGGGAGAGGGTGAAGTCTTGGTGGGGGTGGCCAGTGCTGGAAATGGGTCATTACTGTATGAGCGAAGCTATGTCACCTGTTACTGTCAGTCCCATAGTGAGCTGAGGCTGGTCCATTAGTGCCTCATCTACCTCAACTTTCTCTTTCTTCTCTCTGATCCTCTAATGGTGCCTCCAACAGAAATTCAACAGGAAGTCAGAGGTTCAGAGAACCAGAGTAACTAACGACAATCCATAGTGTAACCCTTGGGGTACAGAGAAGGCTGAAGGATGAATTTCGTTGACAGAGGATAACCAACATAGATACATAACATTTTCTACTGGTTCCAGCTTTCTACTGGGAGTTTATTATAAAACTATCTGCTTTAGAGAAGAATTCAGCAAAAGACAACTCTATACTGAATATCATTCAGTGGGATTTTCTTATTGATTAGAAATATATTCCTTTAAGTCTACTTTGTATGTTTCTGAGGCTATAACATTGTTCTCCAGGGGAAAAATATGTAGTGGTGCTCAAATAAGTTGGTTTTATTAGGGAAGGGGATATTTTATTATCCAAGACCCCACCTCTTCACTTCATCTGGGTACTTTGCAGAAGTAGAGCTTGAGATAACAAAGCTCTGTGAGGAGACTGCAGCTGGAGACATCTTCTTACTTTCCAAGTTCTTTATTTTCCCCTTAAGCCTGAATTTCATTTTGTTTTCAAGCCGTTTTAGAAGTTCCTGATCTCTGTAATGTCTTCCACTGCTCTTGAGGATCAGACTTTCTAGAAAAGGGAGGCAGGGGCAAGATGAGCTCAGCTGGGTGGGCCTTCATCCTGTGCTGATTTCCAAGCACTGCTGGGAATAATGCTTTGGATTGCACATCACATTTCCATCTCTCTGTTTACTTTTCCTAATTTCCTCAAGAACCCTTGATTTGTCAAGAGCTGGTTGTTTTTTTAGCAAGGATTTCCTGATAAACAATTTTAAGATCCTTCTTTTTAAAAATACCACTCTGCTCCATAAATAAATAAATATACGAATGAATAAATAAATAAAGGAAATATCTAGGAGCTTAATCCTAGTTCATGCAAGCACGTTTTCTTTCACGCACAGCTGGTTGACGGCACAGACTCAATAGAATTTAAGTAGTTCTGACTCATGATCCTTTAACAGTGTTGACATTAGTGACATAAGTTTGGAGTTTGTCTTGAACAGAAACATTTCTTCCGAGTTTTTGTTTTTTCTTTTTTGAAAACAGAAGCTCATATAAATGTTACCATTTTCACCTCAAAAACTCTATTCCCTATCTCCCTCCCCTGTGTTAGTTTCCTAGGGCTGCTGAAGTAAACCAGGAGACTTAAACACTAGAAGTTTATTGACTCACAGTTATGGAGACCAGAAACCCCAAATCAAGGTACTGGTGGGGCAGGTGGGGCCAGTCACCTTTGATGGTTCTGGGGAAGAATCCTTTCTTGCCTCCTCCTAGCTTCTGGTAGCTCTTTTTAAAAAAAATATTTTTAATTTTAAAGAAGTGGGGTACAATTCAGGGTTAGATATACAAATGTTCATTATGCAGGTACCCTTGTTGATGAGGTGTGTCTCTCCCCCACGGTAGATTCCCACTACTGCCAATCCTGTCCCTCCCCCACCCCCCAGCAGTTTCCCTCTACTGCCAAACCTTTTCTTATAGTATTATGATAACTGATCAAGATCCGCTTATGAGTGAGAACTTGTAATACTCAGTATTTTGTTTCTATGATAGGTCACTCATTATTATAGTCTCTAAGTCCATCCAAGTTACTGTGAAGTTCATAATTTTGTCCTTCTTTATGACTGCATAATATTCCATCATGTATATGGACCATAATTTTTTAATCCCGTCCTGTTTTGATGGGTAGCATGGTTGGTTCCATGTTTTTGCTATTGTGAACAATGCTGCATTAGACATACATGTGCAGGTATCTTTTTCATAGAGTGATTTGTGTTCCTCCAGGTATAATCCCAGTAGGGGGATTGTGGGGTCATATGAAAGGTCAATTTTTAGATCTTTTAGGAATGTCACACTGTTTTCCACAGAGGTTGTATAAGTTTACGCTCCCATCAACATTGTAGAAGTGTTTCCTTTTCCCCACATCCTCTCCATCTGTTATTTTTTGAGTTATTGTTGATGGCCATCCTGACTGGTGTTAGGTAGTGTCTCAGTGTGGTTTTTTTTTTTTTTTTGAGTTGGAGTCTCACTCTGTCTCCCAGACTGGAGTGCAGTGGCCGCTCCCGGCCACCGCAGCCTTGACCTGCTGGGCTCCGGCGATCCTTCCGCCTCAGCCTTCCGAGTAACCGGAATTACAGGCGCTCACTACCATGCCTGGCTAATTTTTTGTTTTATTGTAGAGATGAGGTCTCGCCTGCCCAGGCGGGTCTTGAACCTGCGGGCTCAGGCAATCCACTCACTCACCTACAGCCTCCCAAAGGCGTGGGATTACAGGCTGAGCCACCGAGCCTGGCTTCAGTGTGGTTTTAATTTGCTCTTCTTTGATGACTAGTGAGGATAAGCAATTTCTCATGTATCTGTTGACTGCTTGGATGTCTTCTTTTGAGAAGTGTCTATACATATATTTTGCCCACTTTGTAATGAGGCTGTTTGTTTTTTTCTTCTTGGCATGTTTGAGTTCCTTGTAGATCCTAACAACCCTCATATTCATTGGCTTTCTCTCTGTGTCCTCTTCCCATCCTCTCTTCTTGGCTTTTTCTTCTGTTTTCGCTCTCCTCCTCCTCCTCCTTCTCCTCCTTTTCTTCTCCCTCCTCCTTCTTCTCCTCTTACAAGGTCTCACTCTGTTGCCCAGGCTGGAGTATAGTAGAGCCATCATAGTCACTGAAATCTCAAACTTCTGGGCTCAAGCATTCTTCCTGCCTTAGCCTCCCAAAGTACTGAGATTACAAGCATGAACCACTGAGCTCGACCCTCTCCCCTTCTTAATAGGGCAACAGTGATTGAATTTAGGGTATACCCTGGTATGATCTCATCTTGAGTCTTAACTAATTACATCTGCAAGACTCTGTTTCCAAATAAGGTGACTGTAGTAGGTTAAATAATGTCCACTTCAAATTCATTTCTATCCAGAACCTCAGGATGTGACTTTATTTGGAAATAGTCTTTGTAGATATAATTAGTCAACATGAAGTCATCCTAGATTAGGGTGTGTCCTACATCCAGTGAGTGATGTCTTCACAAGAAGTGAGGACACAGAGAGAAGAAGGCTGTGAGAAGTAGGCGTAAGAGATTGGAGTGCTGCAGCCACAAGCCAAGGGACATGAAGGATCATTGGGAACTACCAGAAGATAGGAAGTATTCTTGTCAACAGCCCTCAGAGAGAATGTCTTCACAGATACCTTGATTTTGAACTTCTCTCTGTGAGATAATACATTTCTGTATTTTAAACCACTACACCTGTGGTAATTTGTTATGGCTGTCCTAATAAACTAATACAGTCAAGCCCTGTGTTTCTAGGTAGACATGAATTTTGGGAGTTCACCGTTCAATCCACTATACCTTCACTGTGAGGGGGAATTAACCAGTATTATTCTACTTGTTACACAAATGAGAAGTGAAGCACTAAGGGAAAGGGGAAGAACAAGAACTTGAGTTTACTTTTTTTTAAGTTCAAAACTCTTTTCTCTTGGAGATAAAAATTCTGGAAACTCCTTTTTGGGGGAGTCATCATATATCTGATTTGTTAGATTATATAAACAGCCCCTACTATTTAAAAAAATGTAGCCTAGAACCCTTTTGTAGAGCTCTAAGCTTAGGAGAATCATAAGAAAACTTACCTCTTTCATGTGAGGATTTGGTCTTCATGGGTGTTATGGTCCTGACTGTCTAGTCTGTCTGCTTTTGGCTTTTGTCCCTCAACTGATAAATCTTTCCTCAGAAGATGAATTGCATGCACTTCATGGCTTGATGATGTCTGGAGAGCAGTTTTCCACTGTCTTTTCTTTGAGCACTGAGTTTTGATAATAATTTCACTACATTTCCCTTCTGGTATTTTGACGTGAAGATCATCTTTCCTTCAGAGTAGCAAAGGAATGGACTGAGGGTAGCAAGTTTAATGAACTGTTCTTCTGAATGATTATGTTTTCTGTTAGGTTCCTAGATTTTTGATCTGGGGCTTCCATATTGCAATTTGCTGGTTTACTGGAATTTCTTAGAGAGGAAAAAGGGGTTATGTTCTCAAATGACAAGATCATTTATGCCAACATTTAATTTAGTAGTCAATGCTTTTATAAACTGAGATAACAGAGAACCTGCAAATTGAGTAAATTTTTAAAAGATTACTCGGACACCTGAGCTGTGGTGGTGGCGGTGGCTCCCACGCTCTGGCAGGGCCGTGCACAGCGCCTCCCAGGTACTCGCGACCAAGCCAGGTGTGCACGGATGTTGGTGCTTCTGGGCTCGGAGGCACCTGACACACCTAGCAGGCATTCTGCTTAGGTGATCCCAGCACCATGAGATGTTGCCTTAAAACTCAAGTCAAGAGGGAGACGGGGCAAGATGGCAATGGCATAGGTGAACTGGTGAGATTCTCTAAACGGACCAAGACTGCAAACTGCTGAATAGACAGACTGTAAAGCAGAGGGAAAAGTGAACAAAGCCAGAAGACCCTCATAAGGAAGAACAGGTCATTGCAGAAGAGAAATAAAAGCAACCCCACCTTCCCTCAAAAACAGAATTGAAGAGGGGGAGGGAAAGGGGAAGAGGGAGAAAAATCTG
>NW_007258084.1:1223-1978 GCF_000164805.1 Carlito syrichta | reverse complement strand
AATAACCTACCCGGTCAAGCTAAGCTTCATCAGTGAGGGAGAATAAAATCTTTCCCAGATATCCAATCCCTAAGAACTTATGCAGCCACAAAACCATCTCTACATGAAACACTTAAGAAAGTACTAAACACAGAAGAAAAGGAAAAAAGAACAATGTTCTTCACAAGAGTACAGGGAAAAGAATAAAATATACACGAACCAACCCCAAAACCAAAAGAAAGACAAAAAAAAGAAAAAAGAAAACACCAAGTGGAAGAACAACAACTCAATAAGAACTCCATGATAGGGATGAACTCTCACATTTCAATAATTAGTCTGAATGTGAATGGAGTAAACGCACCACTGAAAAGACATAGAATGACAAAATGGATAAAATATCACCAGGCAACAATATACTGCCTTCAAGAGACCCATCTCACTATAAAGGACATACACAGACTCAAAGTAAGAGGATGGGAAACAAATTTTCAGGCTAATGGAACACAAAAAAAAGGAGGAGTCGCGATCCTAATTTCAGACAAAATACCATTTAAGCTATCAAAAATTAAAAAAGATACAGAGGGCCACTACATAATGATAAAAGGTTCACTCCATCAGCAAGAAATATCTATCCTAAACATATATGCACCCAACATAGGCGCGCCAACATTCATAAAGCAACTTCTAGGAAAACTAAAGAAAGACATTGACTCTAACACCATAATAACTGGGGACTTTAATACACCACTCACAACCTTAAACAGATCATCAGGACA
>NW_007258084.1:0-1203 GCF_000164805.1 Carlito syrichta | reverse complement strand
CGCTCGGTGGCTCAGTCTGTAATCCCGCGCCTTTGGGAGGCTGATGTGAGTGGATTGCCTGAGCCCACGGGTTCGAGACCCGCCTGGGTAGCACGACCTCATCTCTACAATAAATCAAAAAATCAGCCGGGTGTGGTAGCACATGCCTATAATTCCGGCTACTCGGAAGGCTGAGGCGGAAGGATCGCTGGAGCCCAGCAGGTCGAGGCTGCGGTGGCCGGAAGCGGCCACTGCACTCCAGTCTGGGCGACAGAGTGGGACTCCTACTCTTTGTCAAATTGTTTCAAAAAGATGAAAGAATTTGAATATACACGAACCAACCCCCAAACCAAAAGAAAGATAAAAAAGGAAAAAGAAAACCCAAGTGGAAGAACAACAACTCAATAAGAACTCCATGATAGGGACGAACCCTCACATTTCAATAATTAGTCTGAATGTGAATGGACTAAACGCACCACTGAAAAGACATAGAATGACAAAATGGATAAAATATCACAGGCAACAATATACTGCCTTCAAGAGACCCATCTCACTAGAAAGGACATACACAGACTCAAAGTAAGAGGATGGGAAACAAATTTTCAGGCGAATGGAACACAAAAGAAAGGAGGAGTCGCGATCGTAATTTCAGACAAAATACCATTTAAGCTATCAAAAATTAAAAAAGATACAGAGGGCCACTACATAATGATAAAAGGTTCACTCCATCAACAAGAAATATCTATCCTAAACATATATGCACCCAACATAGGCGCACCAACATTCATAAAGCAACTTCTAGGAAAACTAAAGAAAGACATTGACTCTAACACCATAATAACTGGGGACTTTAATACACCACTCACAACCTTAGACAGATCATCAGGACAAAAAATCAGCAAGGAGATCCGGAACCTCAATGAGACTCTGGACCAAATGGACTTAATTGATACCTATAGAACACTCCATCCAAAGACCACAGAATACACATTCTACTCATCACCACATGGAACATATTCTAAGATCGACCACATAATTGGACACAAATCAAGTATAAGCAAATTTAAAAGGACTGAAATTCTGCCATGCACCTTTTCGGACCACAGTGGAATAAAAATAAACATTGACACCAACAAAGTCCCCCCAAAACCCACAAAGACATGGACACTAAACAGCATGATGCTAAATAACTCCTGGGTCAATGATGACATCAAAATAGAGATC
>NW_007258083.1:63129-75069 GCF_000164805.1 Carlito syrichta | reverse complement strand
GTCTCTCTTTCTTCATTAGTTGGTATGTATGTCTGTTTTCCCTCTCACTCTTCTCTCTCTCTCTAACTTCCTCTTGACACCCCCTTCTTTCATTATTTTCCTTTTTCATACTTCCTTTTGTTTCAGGGAGCAAACCTAAACTCCACTGCACAGACGGATTGTAAGGAAGTGGGAAATGGGGTCCATGTGGCCATACACCTGTTGGTGGAAACTGGAATATGCAGATAGATTCTGAATCACAGCTTCTCCCTCAATTAAACCTCAAAACTGCAAAAAATACAGACCCCAAACCACAGTCCAGCATTAAAAGTGAACAAAGCCAGAGGACCCTCATAAGGAAGAACAGGAGATTGAACAAAAGAAGTAAAAGCAACCACCTTCCCTGAAAAACAGAATTAAAGAAGGGGAGGGAAAGGGGGAGAGAAAAAAATCTACACAAATGAAGAAAAACCAAAAGAAGAATATGGGTCTCTCCCAGACCCCTGAGAGGGCAGACACTGAGAAAACTGACTTCAGAATGCAAACAACGAAGAGCCCCCAGAATGACTGGTCTCAAACTACAAACCTATATATCAAGACATAAATGGATAGATTAAAAAGAATTGAGGAGAGACAAGAAGAAATTAGGAAGGAGTAGTTCACTGAGATAAGAGTAGTAAAGAATATTGTGAATGAAATAAATAACAAACTGATAAGCATGGAAAGCATAATTAGCCAAGCAGAAGAAAGAATCTCAGAGCTTGAGGAGAAAAATATAGAAATGACCCAAACTGTCAAAAATATAGAAAAGAAGCTCTAAAAGACAAAACAAAACCTTCAAGAGATGATCGATTACTTCAAGAAACCAAACCTAAGAGTAATTGGACTTCCTGACACAGAAAGAGAGAAGAGACCACTGTGGAACAAACATTTCATAAGATTATTGAAGAAAATTTCCCACATCTCATCAGTGATATGAAAATTCAAACACAAGAGATTCAGAGAACCCCTGCAAGACAACAAATGAGAAGACCAACTCCTAGACACATAATAATTTGCCTAAATAAAGTAGGCACAAAAGAAAAAATCCTAAAGGCAGTAAGAGAAAAAGGCCAGAACACCTACCATGGAAGACCAATTAGAATATCAACAGATTTATCTACAGAAACCCTGCAGGCTAGGAGAGCTTGGAACCCTATCTTCAAAGTTCTAAAAGATAAACAATTTCAACCAAGAATAACCTATCCAGGTAAGCTAAGCTATATCAGTGAGGGAGAATTAAAATCTTTCCCAGATATCCCATCCTTAAGAACTTATGCTGCCACCAGTCCGCCTCTACAAGAAACACTTTAGAAAGTACTAAACACAGAAGAAAAGGAAAAAGAACAACAACGTTCTTCACAAGAGTAAAGGAAAAAGAGTAAAACACACATAAACCAACCCCCAAAGCGAAAGAAAGACAACAAACAAGGAGTAACAACAACAACTCTATAAGAACCTTATGATAGGGATCAACTTTCAAATTTCAATAATTAGCCTGAATGTGAGCAGACCAAATGCACCACTGAAAAGACATAGAATGACAAAATGGATAAAATATCACCAGGCAACAATATATTGCCTTCAAGAGATCCACCTCACTAGAAAGACTCAAAGTAAGGGGATGGGAAACAAATTTTGAGACAAACAGAGCACAAAAGAAAGGAGGAGTCACGATCCTAATTTCAGACAAAATACTCTTTAAGGAATCAAAAATTTACAAAGATACAGAAAGTTACTACATAATAAAAGTGATAAAAGGCTCACTCCATCAACAAGAACTATCTATCCTAAACATATATGCACCCAAAATAGGAGTGCCAACTTTCATAAAGCAGCTTGTAGGAAAACTCAAAAAAGATATTGACTTGAACACTATCATAGCTGGGGACTTTAATACCTCACTCACAACCCTAGACAGATCATAAGGACAAAAAATCAGCAATGAGATATGGAACCTCAATGTGACTCTTGACCAAATGGACTTAATTGATAACTACAGAACACTCCACTCAAAGACCACAGAATATACATTCTACTCATATGCGTGGAACGTACTCTAAGATCGGTCACATACTTGTCCATAAATCAAGCATGAACGAATTTCAAAAGATTGAAATTTTGTCATGCACCTTCTTGGACCACAGTGGAATAAAAATACCACCAACACCAACAAGGTTCCCCCAAAACCCACAAAGACATGGACACTAAATAGCATGATGCTAAAAACTCCTGAATCAATGATGAAATCAAAACAGAGATTAAAAGATACCTGAAACAAATGAAAATGAAGAAACATCTCACGAAAATCTCTGGGATGCCATGAAAGCTGTAGTAAGGGGGAAATTCATATCTCTACAAACGCACATGAAGAAAATGGAATGATCACAAATTAACAGCCTAACAAGTCACCTTAGGAAGTTGGAAAAGTAAGACCACCAAATCCCTAACTTTAGCAAAAGAATCCAGATCACCAAAATAAAAGACCTAATCCAGGACATAGAAGACCAAAAGATAATACAAAAAAATCAATGAAACAAAAAGCTGGTTCTTTGAAAGGATAAACAAGATCAATGGTCCCCTAACTAGACTGACCAAGAAAAAAAAAAGGCCAAATAAATACAATCAGAAACAGAAAAGATGAAGTCACATGTGACACTGAAGAAATACCAAAGATCATTAGAGACTACTATGTACACTTGTATGGAAACAAACTTGAAAACCTTAAGGAAATTGAGGACTTTCTGATATCACACAACCTGCCTAGGTTGAAACAAGAAGAAATCGAGACCCTAAATAGATCAAAAACAATCAAGGAAATTGACTATGTAATAAGAAAACTACCTACAAAAAAAAAGTCCTGGACCAGATGACTTTCCAGCAGAATTCTATAAGTTATTTAAGGAGGAGCTGATACCAATCCTACTGAAAGTATTCCAGGCAATTGAGAAAGATGGAACCATGTCCAAATCATTTTATGAAGCTAACATCACATTGACACCCAAGAAAGAAAGACCCAGCAAAGAAGGAGAACTGCAGGCCAATATCTTTGATGAACATAGATTCCAAAGTTCTCAACAAGATCCTAGCAAACCAGATTCAACAACACATCTCAAATATCATCCATGATGACGAAGTAGGCTTCATCCCTGGGAAACAAGACTGGTTAAACATTTGCAAGACAAAAAATGTAATTAAATACATCAACAGACGTCAGAACAAAAACCACATGATTATATCATTAGATGCAGAAAAAAGCTTTTGATAAAATCCAGCACCCCTTTGTTATAAAAATCCTCAAACATCTAGGCATACAAGGAACATACCTCAAAATAGTAAAAGCCATCTACAAGAAACCCACAACTAGCATACTGCTAAACAGACAAAAGTTGGAACCATTTCCCCTGTAAATTGGAACAAGACAAGGATGTCCACTCTCTCCCTTCCTGTTCAATATAGTATTGGAGTCCTGGCTAGAGCAATAAGAAAAGAGAAGGTGAGACTTCTGGCAAGATGGTGATGGCAGCCTGGTCTATGAGACCCTCTGCAAAGGAGAACGCAGAGGGTCTCTGGTTCTCCCCAGGGGCTGCGGATCCCAAAGCCGGCAGCCTGCTCTTCACATGGAACTTGGCTGTTGCCACCACTGGGATATTGCAGTGGTCTGGAAAGCCACTGACGCAGCAGACACAGCAGCTGTCAGGGCCGCTGTGGACTCCATGGCAGCCATAGTGCATTGCGCCACCTGTGCCTGAAGCAATCCACGGCATCAGTCCTTGAAGCCCCTACAGGTAAGATCTGCTGGGATTACTGCCACCTCTGCTGTCACCTAGATGTCCTGCCGGCCATGGGTCTCCTCCTGTGTGCCCTGAGGCAGGCTTCCATCTCTGGCCTCTGCCTGGCTCCTGTCCGGCTCCATGCCCTTTGGGGCGACCAGCTGAGATAGAACCACCTGGTGGTGATTCAAGGTAACAACACTGAAACGAGAAAAACAAGCTTGAAAAACAGACACAGCCCAGATTTGAGTGGTGAACTGAGTGGTGATCTGAACTGTCCTTCAGAGCAGGCCAGGGACAACTGACCCCAACTGTGAACTAATTTACCAACTTGAGAAGACAGCTATAAATCAGCACTGAAAGGACATTGGACTTAAATGAAAAGTCTCAGAGTGTGCTCGATTGGTTCTGTTAGTTTAATGACTTGATTCTATTCCTATTGTATTGTTCCTTTTTTCTCTTCTTTTTCTTTTTTTTCTTATCTTATCTGCTTTTTCTCTTCTTTTTCTTATCTTATCTGCTATCTGTAAACCATATTTTTGTATAGAGGAACAGTACACCAATAAGGCAGTTTGTTAGCTTGTATGTTAGCATCATTGTATGTTTTAATTTTTTTGTATGGGAGTTGGTTAGTCTGTAGCCATGGTCTATTGTTTTTATCTGTTTCAGTTTAGGTCTCTCTCTCCATTTGTTGATACACTCGTCTGTTTCCCGCCTTACTCCTTTCTCTCTCCACCCTCCTCTTCCCCCCACTGTCTGCTCCATTCTCTTCCCTCTGCTCACCTCATTTTATTTCAGGGAGTAAAACTACAACCCCACTGCATGGACAGACTTCGAGGCAGTGGGAAGTGGGTCACAGATTACCCATACACCTGTCAGCAGATACCAGAACCTGCAGATAGATGTTGAATCACAGCTAGCCTCTTAAGCAAATCTCAAAACTTCAAACAGGACCACCCCCAACCTACAGTGCAATGCCAGAATTGAACAAAGTAAGAGAGCATGCATAAGAAGAATAGGAGATTGAACAAACAGAAGTAAAAGCAATCCCTCTATCCCTGAATAACAGAATTAAAGAAGATGGTGACGTGGAGGCAAGGAAAAACTAGGGAGGGGAAAAAACCACACAGATAAAGAAAAACCAAAAGAAGAATATACGTCTCACACAGACCCCTGGGAGATCAGACACTGAGAAAACAGACTCCAGAACACAAGAAATGAAGAGCCCCCAGAATGACTGGTCACATGCAACAAACCCAGACATCAAGACATTAATAGAGAACATTTAAAAAATTGAGGAGAGACAAGAGGAAAATAGGAAGGAGCTGATGCCAGAAATAAAAGCAGTAAAGAACTCTGTGATAGAAATAAATAACAAACTAATAAGCATGGAAAGCAGAATTAGCCAGACAGAGGAAAGAATCTCAGAGCTCCCAAACTAAAACACAGAATGAACCCAAACTGTCAAAAGCATACAAAAGAAGCTCAAAAAGACAGAACAAAACCTTCAAGAGATGAATTATGACTTCAAGAGACCAAACCTAAGAGTAATTGGCCTTCTTGAGGCAGAGAGAGAAACAGAGGCCATGCTGGAACAAACATCATGAAATCATTCAAGAAAACTTCCCTCATCTCATCAATGATGAAAAATTCAAACACAAGAGACTCAGAGAACCCCTGTAAGACAACAAATGAGAAGACCAACTCCCAGACACATAATAATTCACCTAAACAAAGTAGATATAAAAGAAAAAATTCTAAAGGCAGCAAGAGAAAAAGCTCAGACTACCTACCAGGGAAGACCAATAAGAATAGCAGCAGTTTTATCTACAGAAACACTCTAGGCTAGGAGAGCTTAGAGCCCTATATTCAAAGTTCTAAAAGATATATAATTTCAACTGAGAATATCCTACCCAGCCAAGCTAAGCTTCATCAGTGAGGAAAAATTGAAATCTTTCCCAGATATCAAATCCCTAAGAGCCTACACTGCCACCAGACCACCTCTACAAGAAACACTTAAAGTATTGAACACAGAAGAAAAGAAAAAAGAACAACAACCTCCTTACCACAGTAAAGGTAAAAGATTAAAAATCACATGATCCAACTCTAATACCAAAAGAAAGACAACACACAAACAGGAAGAACAACAACTCTGTAAGAACATTATGATAGGGATCAACTCTCACATTTCAATAATTAGTTTGAATGTGAACAGACTAAATGCACCACTGAAAAGACATAGAATGGAAAAATTGATAAAATATCACCAGGCAAAAATTTATTGCATTAAAGGGACTCACCTTACTAGAGAGGACACTCACAGACTCAAAGTAAGAGGATGGGAAACAAATTTTCAGGGTAATGGAACACAAAAGGAAGAAGGAGTCATGATCTTAATCTCAGACAAAATACCATTTAAGCTATCAAAAATTTAAAAATATACAGAAGGTCACTACATAATAATAAAATGTTCAATCCATCAACAAGAAATATCCATCCTAAACATGTATGCACCCAACCTAGGAGCACCAACTTTCATAAAGCAGCTCCTAGATAACTAAAAAAAGACATTGACTCCAATACCATCATAACTGGGGCCATTAATACCCAACTCACAACCCTAGACAGATCATCAGGACAAAAAAATCAGCAAAGAGATCCAAAAACTCAGTGTGACTCTTGATCAAATGAACTTAATTGATACCTACAGAACCCTCTATCCAAAGACCACAGAATACACATTCTACTCATCACTGCATGGAACGTACCTTAAGATTGAACACATACTTGGCCATGAAACAAGCATAAGCAAATGTAAAAGAGCTGAAATTTTACCATGCAACTTCTCGGACCACAGTGGAATAAAAATAAACATTAACACTAACCAAGCTCCCCCAAAACCCACAAAGACAAAGACAGTAAACAGCATAATGTTAAACAACACCTGGATCAATAATGAAATCAAAACAGAGATTAAAAGATACCTGGAAACAAACGAAAATGAAGAAACATCTTACCAAAATCTCTGGGACGCCATGAAAACTCTAATAAGAGGAGAATTTATATCTCTACAAACACACAAGAAGAAAATGGAAGGATCACAAATTAACAGCCTAACAAGCCACCTAAGGAAGCTGGAAAAGCAAGACCACAAAAACCCTAATCTCAGCAGAAGAATCCAGATCACCAAAATAAAAGCCCAAATCCAGGACACAGAAGACAAAAAGATAATACAAAAAAATCAATGAAACAAAAACCTAGTTCTTCGAAAGGATAAACAAGATTGATGGTCCCCTAGAGAGGCTGACCAAGAAAAAGAAAGAAAAAGCCCAAAGAAACACAATCAGAAACACAAAAGATGAAGTCGCATCTGATCCTGAAGAAATACAAAAGATCATTAGAGACTACTACATACACTTGTATGGAAACAAACTTGAAAACCTTTTGGAAATGGCGAACTTTCTGTCATCACACAAACTGCCTAGGTTGAAACAAGAAGAAATTGAGACCCTAAATAGACCAATAACAATCAAGGAAATTGACTACATAATGACTACATAAGGCCAATATCTTTGATGAACATAGATGCTAAAATTCTCAACAAGATCCTAGCAAACCGGATTCAACAACACATCTCAAAAATCATCCATCATGACCAAGTAGGCTTCATCCCTGGAATGCAACGCTGCTTAAACATTCATAAAACCATAAATGTAATTAAATACATTAGCAGATATCAAAACAAAAACCACATGATGATATCTTTAGATGCAGAAAAAGCTTTTGATAAAATCCAGCACCCCTTTCTGATAAAAACCTTTGAACATCTAGGCATACGGGGAAAATACCTCCAAATAGTAAAAGCCATCTAGGAGAAACCCACAGCCAGCATGCTCCTAAATGGACAAAAACTGGAACCATTTCCCTTCAAACCTGGAACAAGACAAGGATGCCCACTCTCACCCCTCCCGTTAAATATAGTATTGGAAGTCCTGGCTAGAGCAATCAGAGAAGAGAAGGTAATCAGGGGTATCCAAATAGGAAAAGAGGAAGTCAAGTTATCTCTTTTTGCAGATGACATGATTGTGGACCTTGAAAACCCAAGAGAATCCATCAAAAACCTCCTCACACTGATAAAGGACTTTGGCAAAGTCTCAGGATATAAAATAAATGTGGAAAAGATAATCGCATTTTTTACACCAATACTAAACAAACAGAAACCCAAATAAAAACCACAATTCCATTCACAATAGCCAGAAAAAAAAAATGAAATACCTTGGCATCTTCCTAACCAGTAACGTGAAAGACCTTTACAATGAAAACTACAAAACACTTCTCAAAGAATTCAAAGATGACACAAACAAGTGGGAAAATATCCCATGCTCATGGATTGGAAGAATCAACATTGTGAAGATGTCCATCTTACCTAAGGCAATCTACAGATTTAATGCAATACCAATCCAATTACCAGCAATAATTTCTAGCTCTTCTCAGAGCTAGAAAAAATAACACAGGAATTCATATGGAAACATAAATGACCAAGAATAGCCAGATCAATCTTACCAAAAAAAAAAACAAAGCAGGTGGTATCACATTGCCAGACTTCAAACTTTACTATAAAGCTACAATAATGAAAACAGTTTGGTATTGGTACAGGAACAGGCATATAGACCAATGGAATAAAACTGAGATTCCAGAAGCAAAACCTCAATTTCTCAACCAACTCATCTTTGACAAAACCTCCACCAACTACCACTGGGGAGACGAGAACCTATTCAGTAAATGGCTCTGGGAAAACTGGCTGACCACATGCAGAAAATTGAAACAGGACCCCTGTACACAAAAATTAACTCTAAATGAATCAGAGAACTAAATGTAAAACCTCAAGCCATAAGAACCTTAGAAAATGAAGGACATATCCTCATGGAAATTGGAACTGGCATCCAATTCCGAACAAAACCTGAAACCCACAGGCCATAAGAGACAAAATAGATAAGTGGGATCTCATTAAACTGACAAGCTTCTGCAAAGCCAAAGAAACCATCAAGAGAGCAGGAAGACAGTCTACAGACTGGGAGCTCCAGGTCTGACAAAGTCTTAACATCTTGGATCTACAAGGAACTCAAATGTGCTGAAAAGAAAAAATCAAACAAACTCATTATAAAATGGGCAGAAGATATGAACAGACACTTCTCAAAGGAAGACATCCGAGCAGCCAACAGACACATGAAGAAATATGTTCAACCTCACTAATCATCAGGGAGATGCAAATCAAAACCACACTGAGATACCAACTAACTCCAGTCAGAATGGCCATTATCAATAACTCAAAAAATAACAGTTGCTGGAAAGGGTGTGACGAAAAGAGAACACTTCTATACTGTTGGTGAAAGTGCAAACTAGTGCAACCTCTGTGGTAAACAGTATGGCGATTCCTAAAAGTTCTAAATATTGACCTCCCATATGACCCTGCAATCCCACTACTGGGAATATACCCTGAAGAATTCAAATCAGTGTATAGAAAAGATACCTGCACATGGTTGTTTACTGCAGCATTTTCACAAGAGCAAGAACCTGGAACCAGCCATGCTGCCCATCAAAAGAGGACTGGATTTAAAAAGTGGAGTACATATAAACGATGAAATACTACACAGACATAAAAAAGAACAAAATCATGAATTTTGCAGCAAACTGCATGGAACTAGAGTCTATAATATTGAGTGACCTCTCACCGAAAGATAGATCTGAGTATCACATGTTCTCACTCATATAGTGGACCTTGAACATCCAACGTAATACTATAAGAAAATCAATGACAGTGATGGGAAACTATGGAGGGGAGGGGAAGGGAGTTGGTGTTAACGGTAGCAAATGTCTGGGGACAGGGAGACACCTCTGATCAACAAGGTGCCTGAACGAAGCATATTTGTATACCTAAACCTTAACTGTAACCCACAATATCATAATAAAAAAAATTGATTAAATAAATAAATAAAAATGAAAAAATAGAAAAGAGAAGGTGATCAGGAGTATTCAAATAGGAAAAGAGAAAGTCGTTATCTCTCTTTGCAGATGACATAATTGTGTACCTTGAAAACCCAAGAGAGACAGAGGACGGGGCAAGATGGCGATGGCATAGGTGAACTGGTGAGATTCTCTGAACGTGAGTTCCCAAAAAGGCTATTACTTCTCTACCCCCATCCCCTAGCCCACCACCAACTGTGCTGGGGTCAGGCCCGGGAACTTCAGTCCCACGCAAGGCCAGATATTGCGCCCCCCCCCCCACTGCTGCCGTTCTACTCGTGTGTGGAAGTCTCCGGTCCCAGCCCCCTCCAGATCCCTCCCCGGCTGCATTGTCTCCAGCCCGGGCACCCAGCACCAAGCCACCAGTCACACAGGGAGGCTCTGGGCACCCGCCCCTCAGAGACACCGGTCCCATTCCTGGCTGAAGTACTCTGTAGGGTCCCAGCACCACCCTTGCCACTTACAGCTTGCCCTTTGGAACTTTGGAGCTCTGGAACTCCAGGTCCACCCTGGCTGAGGCACAAGCGTGAGACCCCAAGCCGGAGGACCCAGACAAGCGGAGAAAAACAGATCTGCTTAAACTGCCTCGCCATTCTCCACGCAGAGACTTCCATTGCCCCGCCCACCTATCAACAAATTTTACCTCATTTCCTAAGGCCAGATATTGCAGCGTGCGGGGAAGTTTTGGGTCCCTGCTCCCTCCGGCTCTCTCCCTAGCTGCATTGTCTCCAGCCTGGCACCCGGCATCACTGGTCACACAGGGAGGCTCTGGGCACCCACCCCTCAGAGACACTGGTCCCATTCCTGGCTGAAGTACCCTGTGGGGGGCCCAGAGCCACTCTCGCCACCCACTGCCTGCCCATTGGAGATTTGGAGCTCTGGAAATCTGGACCCATCCAGGCTGAGGCACTCAGTGTGAGACCCCAAGCCGGGGGACCCAGACAAGTGGAGAAAAACAGATCTGGGTAAACTACCTTGCTATTCTCCAGGTAGAGACTTCCATTGCCCCGCCCACCTATCAACAAACTTTACCTCAGTTCCTAAGGCAACAGTGCAAAACAGGAGACAAAGCCCCACCCCTATGCTGCAATGAAAACAAAAGGGAGAGGCTGGAATCGGAGATCACAGAAGTGACTCTAGTCTGATTGCTTATTTGACTTATGATTTTATCATTGAAACTGTTGGTCTAGATTATGTTTGGTGTTTACCTTCTGACTTATACTGTTTCTTGATTTTTTTGGCCTGTCTCTGTGTAGCTGTAAGTACTCCTTAGGGAATCTTTCTTACGTGTCTTTCTTCACTTCTTCCCGGCCCTGTGACTCTTTCTCACCTGATAGCTGGTATGTATATCTGTTATCCCTCTCACACTTCTCTCTTTCACTTATTTTGACTTATGATTTTATCATTGTAACAGTTGGTTTAGATCACGTTTGTTGTTTACCTTCTGACTTACACTGTTTCTCAATTTTATTACCCTGTCTCTGTGTAGCTGTCAGTACTCTTTAGGGAATCTTTCTTATGTGTCTTTCTTCACCTCTTCCCAGTCCTGTGTCTCGTTCTCACCTGATAGTTGGTATGCATATCTGTTTTCCCTCTCACACTTCTCTCTTTCTAACTACCTATTGACCGCCCCTTCCTCCATTATTTTCCTCTTCTATATGCCCCCTTTTTAAATCTAGGGACCAAGACTGCATACTGCTGAATAGACAGACTGTAAAGCAGAGGGAAAAGTGAACAAAGCCAGAAGACCCTCATAAGGAAGAACAGGTCACTGCAGAAGAGAAATAAAAGCAACCCCACCTTCCCTCAAAAACAGAATTGAAGAGAGGGAGGGAAAGGGGGAGAGGGAGAAAAATCTGCAGAAATGAAGAAAAACCAGAAGAAGAGTATGGGTCTCTCCGAGATGCCTGGGAGAGCAGACACTGAGAAATCTGACTTTGGAATGCAAACAATGAAAAGTCCCCAGAATGAAGGGTCTCAGACTGCAAATGTAGATATCAAAACAATAATGGAGAGATTAAAAAGAATTGAGGAGACACAAGAAGAAACTAGGAGAGAGCTGATATCTGAGATAACAGTAATAATGAATACTGTGAATGAAATAAATAACAAATTGATAAGCATG
>NW_007258083.1:61850-62553 GCF_000164805.1 Carlito syrichta | reverse complement strand
AACCATCTCTTCATGAAACACTTAGAAAGTACTAACACAGATGAAAAGGAAAAAAGAACAACGTTCTTCACAAGAGTACAGGGAAAAGAATAAAATATACACGAACCAACCCCAAAACCAAAAGAAAGACAAAAAAGAAAAGAAAAAAGAAAAAACCAAGTGGAAGAAGAACAACTCAATAAGAACTCCATGATAGGGACGAACTCTCACATTTCAATAATTAGTCTGAATGTGAAGGGACTAAACGCACCACTGAAAAGACATAGAATGACAAAATGGATAAAATAAAACCATGCAACAATATACTGCCTTCAAGAGACACATCTCACCAGAAAGGACATGCACAGACTCAAACAAAGAGGATGGGAAACAAATTTTCAGGTGAATGGAACACAAAAGAAAGGAGGAGTTGCGATCCTAATTTCAGACAAAATACCATTTAAGCTATCAAAAATTAAAAAAGATACAGAGGGCCACTACATAATGATAAAAGGGTCACTCCATCAACAAGAAATATCTATCCTAAACATATATGCACCCAACATAGGTGCACCAACATTCATAAAGCAACTTCTAGGAAAACTAAAGAAAGACATTGACTCTAACACCATAATAACTGGGGACTTTAATACACCACTCACAACCTTAGACAGATCATCAGGACAAAAAATCAGCAAGGAGATCCGGAACCTCAATGAGACTG
>NW_007258083.1:59535-61002 GCF_000164805.1 Carlito syrichta | reverse complement strand
AAAAAAGCCCTGGACCAGACGTCTTTCCAGCAGAATTCTACAAGGAGGAGCTGATACCAATCCTACTGAAGGTATTCCAAGCAATTGAAAAGATGGAACGCTCCCCAAATCATTTTACGAAGCCAACATCACATTGATAGCCAAGCCAAGTAAAGATCCAACAAAGAAAGGGAACTACATGCCAATATCTTTGATGAACATAGATGCTAAAATTCTCAATAAGATCCTAGCAAACCGTACTCAGCAACACATCCCAAAAATCATCCATCATGACCAAGTAGGCTTCATTCCTGGGATACAAGGCTGGTTCAACATTCGTAAAACCATAAATGTAACTAAATACATCAACTGATGTCAAAACAAAAACCACATGAATATATCATTAGATGCAGAAAAAGCTTTTGATAAAATCCAGTACCGCTTCTTGATAAAAACACTTGAACATCTAGGCATACGGGGAACATACCACAAAATAGTAAAAGCCATCTACGAGAAACCCAGAGCCAGCATACTCCTAAATGGAAAAATATTAGAGCCATTTCCCCTGAAAACTGGAACAAGACAAGGATGCGCACTCTCACCCCTTCTGTTCAACATAGTATTGGAAGTCCTGGCTCGAGCAATCAGAGAAGAGAAGGCAATCAGGGGTATCCAAATAGCAAAAGAGGAAGTCAAGTTATTTGTCTTTGCAGATGATATGATTGTGTACCTTGAAAACCCAAGAGAATCTGTCAAAAACCTCCTTACACTGATAAAGGCCTTTGGCAAAGTCTCAGGATGAAAAATAAATGTAAAAAGACAATGGTATTTCTCTACACCAATAATAAACAAACAGAAACCAAATAAAAAATACAATTCCATTCACCATAGCCACAAAAAAAATAAAATACCTTGGCATCTTCCTAACAGAGAGGTGAAAGACCTTTACAAGGAAAACTACAAAATTCTGCTCAAAGAAATCAAAGATGACGCGAACAAGTGGAAAAATATCCCATGCTCATGGATCAGAAGAATCAACATTGTGAAGATGTCCATCTTACCTAAGGCAATCTACAAATTCAATGCAATACCAATCAAATTACCAGCAACATTCTTCTCAGACCTAGAAAAAGCAACACAGGAATTCATATGGAAACACAAATGTCCAAGAATAGCCAGAACAATCCTCAGCAAAAAAACAAAGCAGGTTGTATCACATTACCAGACTTCAAACTTTAATACAAAGCTACAATCCTTAAAACAGCTTGGTATTGGTATAGGAACAGGCATATAGATCAATGGAATAGAATTGAGATTCCAGTAGCAAAACCTCAATTTCCCAACCAACTCATCTTCGACAAACCCTCCACCACCTACCACTGGGGAGAGGAGAACCTATTCAGTAAATGTGCTGGGAAAACTAGCTGACCACATGCAGAGATTGAAACAGACCCCTATCTATCCCCATGCACAAAGTTAACTCCAATG
>NW_007258083.1:46241-59515 GCF_000164805.1 Carlito syrichta | reverse complement strand
ACAAAGGTTAACTCCAAATGGATCAGAGACCTAAATATAAAACTTCAAACCATAAGAACCTTAGAAAATGAAGGAAATACCCTCATGGAAATAGGAACTTGCATCCAATTCCTGAACAAAACTCGAAACCCACAGATCATAAGAGAGAAGATAGACAAGTGGGACCTTATTAAACTGACAAGCTTCTGCAAAGCCAAAGAAACCATCAAGAGAGCAGGGAGACAGCCTACAGACTGGGAAAAACTATTTGCCAACACCAGATCTGACAAAGGCTTAACATCCTGGAGCTACAAGGAACTCAAACGTGCTGAAAAGAAAAAAACAAACAACTCCATTATAAAATGGGCAAAAGATATGAACAGACACTTCACAAAGGAACACATCTGAGCAGCCAACAAACACATGAAGAAATGTTCAACCTCACTAATCATCAGGGAGATGCAAATCAAAACCACACGGAGATACCACCTAACCCCAGTCAGAATGGCAATTATCAACAAGTCAAAAAATAACAGCTGCTGGAGAGGGTGTGGTGAAAAGGAAACACTTCTACACTGTTGGTGGGAGGGTAAACTAGTGAAACCTCTGTGGAAAGCAGTGTGGCGATTCCTAAAAGCTCTAAATACCAACCTCCCATATGACCCTGCAACCCCCCTACTGGGATTATATCCTGAAGAACACAAATCACTGTATTAAAAAGATACCTGCACACGCATGTTTATCGCAGCGTTTTTCACAATAGCAAGAACATGGAAACAACCATGCTGCCCGTCAAAAGAGGACTGGATTTTAAAATGTGGTACATATACACAATGGAATACTGCGCAGCCATAAAAAGGAACAAAATCATGAATTTCACGGCAACCTGGATGGAACTAGAGTCTATAATACTGAGTGACCTCTCACAGAAACAAAGATCCGAGTATCACATATTCTCACTCATATAATGGACCTTAAACATCCAATGCAATACTATAATAAAATGCCTGACAGTACTGGGAAACTATGGCGGGAGGGAGATGGGATTAACAGTAGCAAATATCTGTCTGGGAATGGGGAAACACCCCATATCAACAGGGTCCCTGAATGAAATGCAATTGTATACCTAACCCTTAACTGTACCCCCACATCTTCATAATAAAAAATAAATAAGTAAATAAATAAATAAAGAAGAATTGCACAGAAAAAAAAATGTGGTACATATACATGATGGAATACTATGCAGCCAAAAAAAGAACAAAATCATGAACTTCACAGCAACCTGGATGGAACTAGAGTTTAAAATACTGAGTGACTTCTCACAGAAACAAAGATCTGAGTATCACATGTTCTCACTCATAAGTGCACCTTGAACATCTATCATAATACTATAAGAAAACGGTCGACGTATTCAGAAACTATGAGGAGGCAGGGAGGGGAAGGGAGGTGGGATTAACAGTAACCAATATCTGTCTGGGGATGGAGGAACACCCCTTATCAACAAGGGTGCCTGAATGACGCATATTTGTATACCTAACCCTAACCGTACCCCACAAATTTAAAGTAAAAAATATGTTTAAAAAAAAGAAATGTATGAATCTAATACCACACTCTTTTTTCCTTTACTTACCTATTTATTTCACTATTTATGTATTTGGACATAAGTAAATTACTTTGACAAAGAAAGGAGATTGCCAAATTGACTTTGAAGAAAGTCGAATGAAAACTGTAGATGTTCCTAGGGACATTAAAGAGAAAACACAAGCATGCATGTTGGAAGTCATTGGTAGGGGGCGACCTGAAGATGGCGATGGCATAGGTGGATCTGTGAGATTCTCCAAACATGAGTTCTCAAAATGACTATTACTTTTCTTCCTGCACCCCCCGCAAACCACCAGCCGCACTGGTATGAGGCCCGGGGACATTTTGTCCCATGCAGGGCCAGACATTGCAGCGGGACCACGGCTGCTCCACTATATGTGATTCCGGCCAGCTGGGGAATCCCAAATCCCGGATCCCAGCTCCATCCCTGGCTACATCGTCATGACCAGTACCCAGCGTCAAGATGCTGGTCACCCAGGGAGGCTCTGAGCGCCCGCCCCTCAGAGATACCTGTCCCATTTCTGGCTAAAGTGCCCTGGGAGTGACCCAGAGCCACCACCTGCCCTCTGGAGCTTTGGAGATCTGAAGCCCCGGGCCCACCCTGACTGAGGCACTCAGCATGCGACCACAAGCCTGTGTAAGGGGGCAGAACCCCAAGCTGGTGTAAGGTGTTGATCACAGGCTTCCAGCTCCAGAGGTGGAAACACCCAATCCTCTCCTCCACCCCAGCCTGCTGGGGGCACCCCGGATCCAGCGTCCAGCTGTGCAGCTGGTCCCTAGAGACCCACAGGAGCCTCCCTAAAAGTGAAAGTAAAACTACCACCTCTACCATTTTCAAGGTATATTTACATCGCATCACCCGCCCACCTATCAGAGGCTCCACCTTGGTTCCCACAGTGACATCATTAAACAGGAGACAAAACCCCTCCCCTATAGATCTTCCAGGCAACATGCTAACTGCCTGCCTGCAACAAAAACAGAGGGGAAAGGCTGGAGATTAGAACTCAAGGGACCTTATCTACTAAGAGACAAGAGAGAAAACTCTACACAAATGAAGAAAAACCAAAAGAAGAATATGGGTCTCTCCCAGACTCCTGGGAGGGCAGACATTGAGAAAACTGACTTCGGAATGCAAACAATGAAGACCCCCCAGAATGACTGGTCTCATAATACAAGCCTAGACATCAAGACACTAATGGAGAGATTAAAAAGAATTGAGGAGACTCAAGAAAAAACTAGAAAGGAGCTGATATCTGAGATAACAGTAATAAAGAATACTGTGAATGAAATAAACAATAAACTGATAAGCATGGAAAGCAGAATTACCCAAGCAGAAGAATCTCAGAGCTTGAGGACCAAAATATAGAACTAACCCAAACTCTCAAAAACACAGAAAACAAGCTGAAAAAGACAGAAAAAAACCTTCAAGAGATGAATGATAACTTCAAGAGGCCTAACCTAAGAGCAATTGGCCTGCCTGAGGCAGAAAGAGAGACAGAGACCACATTGAAACAAATCTTCTATGAGATCATTCAAGAAAAGTTCCCTTATCTAATCAATGATCCAAAAACTCAAACACAAGAGATCCAGAGAACCCTGCAAGACAACAAATGAGAAAACCAACTCCTAGACACATAATAATTCGCCTAAACAAAGTAGGCATAAAAGAAAAAATCCTAAAGGCAGCAAGAGAAAAAGGCCAGATCACCTACCATGGAAAACCAATTAGAATAGCAGCATATCTATCTACAGAAACCCTGCAGCCTAGGAGAGCTTGGAGCCCTATCTTCAAAGTCCTAAAAGATAAACAATTTCAACCAAGAATAACCTACCCTGCCAGATTAAGCTTCATCAGCAAGGGAGAATTAAAATATTTCCCAGATATCCAATCCCTAAGAACTTACACTGCCACCAAACCACCACTACATGAAAAACTTAAGAAAGTACTAAACACAGAAGAAAAGGGGAAAAAAAGAGCAACGTTCTTCACAAGAGTACAGGAAAAAGAATAAAATACACATGAACCAACCCCAAAAACAAAAGAAAGACAATAAACCAAGTGGAAGAACAACTCTATAGGAACTCTATGATAGGGATGAACTCTCACATTTCGATAATTAGCCTGAATGTGAATGGAGTAAATGCACCACTGAAAAGACATAGAATGGCAAAATGGATAAAATATCACCAAACAATATACTGCCTTCAAGAGACCCATCTCACTAGAAAGGACATGCACAGACTCAAAGTAAGAGGATGGGAAACAAATTTCCAGGTGAATGGAACACAAGAGAAAGGAGGAGTCGCGATCCTAATTTCAGACAAAATACCATTTAAAAATGGCATTCAAAAATTTAAAAAGATACAGAGGGCCACTACATAATGATAAAAGGTTCACTCTATCAACAAGAAATATCTATCATAAACATATATGCACCCAACATAGGTGCACCAACTTTCATAAAGCAGCTTCTAGAAAAACTAAAGATAGATATTGATGCTAACATCATCATAACTGGGGACTATAATACCCCACTCACAATCCTAGACAGATCATCAGGACAAAAAAAATCAGCAAGGAGATCCGGAACCTCAATGTGACTGTGGACCAAATGGACTTAATTGATACCTACAGAACCCTCCATCGAAAGACCACAGAATTTAAAAAGATACAGAGGGCCACTACATAATGATAAAAGGTTCACTCCATCAACAAGAAATATCTATCCTAAACATGTATGCCCCTAACATAAGTGCACCAACTTTTATAAAGCAACTCCTAGGAAAACTAAAGAAAGATATTGACTCTAACACCATCATAACTGGGGACTTTAATACCCCACTCACAACCCTCAACAGATCATCAGGACAAAAAATCAGCAATGAGATCCGGAACCTCAATGTGACTCTGAACCAAATGGACTTAATTGATACCTACAGAACACTCCATCCAAAGACCAGAAAATACACATTCTACTCATCACTGCATGGGACGTATTCCAAGATCGACCACATTATCGGCCATAAATTAAGCATAAGCAAATTTAAAAGGACCAAAATTCTACCATGCACCTTCTCGGACCACAGTGAAATAAAAATAAACATTAACACCAACAAGGTCCCCACAAAACCCACAAAGGCATGGTCATTAAACAGCATGTTGCTAAACAACTCCTGGATCAATGATGAAATCAAAACAGAGATCAAAAGATACCTGGAAACAAATGAAAATGAAGAAACATCTTACCAAAATCTCTGGTGCTGGAGTCCAGCTCTAGGAGATAGTCAGGGCTTGAGACGGAAGAATCAGGAAGCGGCGTAAAAGAAAAGACGAAAATGACAGGAATCCTCTTCCTGGGGAGAGCTCAAGACTCTGCCAATTTTTATTTATTTTTAACAAGCTTATATAGGTTTCCACTCAGCCCTGCACACACAAATGTATCATGTTACTAACCAAACGCCCATGTACATCCTTTTTGCACTCACAATAAGGTTGACCTTTAACAATTTCAACCACAGATGGTGTTTTTCTTAAGTCAAACATCATGAACATCCTGGTTTTCTTCCTAACTTTCTTATAACTATTTATTATTATAGTCTTATAGTATCCTTATCCTATAAAGCTAAACCTTAACCCTAAGTCTTATTTAACTTACTTACTACTATATATTTATTTCTATTAATCTTATTTCTATCCTTATGTCCCTATATTTTCTTAACTATCACTTATATTATTATATATCTCTTAACTTACTAGTTTATCTTATCTTACTATCTTATTATTAATATTCTCAATTCTATCTTCATTAAACTACTTCTTTAATACTAAAATATCTTAACCTATTTTTTATCTCAAACGGTTGTTTTCCACCAGCTGTCAGCTGGAGTCTGTTGTTTATGAGGAAGTGGCCAACTCGTTCTTCTCGGCCTCCTGCTGTTTACTGAAAAACATCTTTACACACCCTAAGGGGCACCCTTTTTGCTGCAATCTCACCTCCATTATGCCTATGTATAATTTTTGCTGTGAAATGCCATCATTCATTTGCACATCTATTATCTCAATTAAAGAGGGAACATTCTCAAGCCTATGCATGCAATCCTTCAAAGTTAGGGAAGGTCCATCAACAGGATCCATGGGGCTTTGCCTCCATCATGGCCACATTTTACTGGGGCCTTGCTCCCAGCCAGCGTATTTCCTGTTTTCAGGTCCCTTTTACCTTACTTTTACTAGTGATTGCGGCTCCTGACACTCTGGGACACCTTAAAAGCTGTAGTAAGAGGGGAATTTATATCTCTACAAACACACATGAAGAGAATGGAAGGAGTACAAATTAATAGCCTAACAAGCCACCCAAGGAAACTGGAAAAGCAAGACCACAAAAACCCTAATTTCAGCAGAAGAATCCAGGTCACCAAAATAAAAGCCCGAAACCAGGACATAGAAGACAAAAAGACAATACAAAAAATCAATGAAACAAAAAGCTGGTTCTTCAAAAGGATAAACAAAGTTGGTGGTGCCCTAGCTAGACTGACCAAGAAAAAAAGAAAAAACCCAAATAAGCACAATCAGAAACACAAAAGATGAAGTCACATCTGACCCTGAAGAAATACAAAAGATCATCAGAGACTACTATGTACACTTGTATGGAAACAAACTTGAAAACCTCAAGGAAATGGAGGACTTTCTGTCATCACACAACCTGCCTAGGTTGAAACAAGAAGAAATTGAGACCCTAAATAGACCAATAATGATCAAGGAAATTGACTATGCAATAAGAAAACTACCTACAAAAAAAAGCCCTGGACCGTATTGCTTTCCAGCAGAATTCTACAAGACATTTATGGAGGAACTGATTCCAATCCTACTGAAGCTATTTCAGGCGATTGAGAAAGATGGAACCCTCCCCAAATCATTTTATGAAGCTAACATCACATTGATACCCAAGTCAGGTAAAGGTGCAACAAGAAAAGAGAACTACAGGCCAATATCTTTGATGAACATAGATGCTAAAATTCTCAACAAGATCCTAGCAAACCAGATTCAACAACACAACTCAAAAATCATCCATTATGACCAAGTAGGCCTCATCCCTGGGATTCAAGCCTGGTTCAACATTCATAAAACAATAAATGTAATTAAATACATCAACAGATGTCAAAACAAAAACCACATGATTATATCATTAGATGCAGAAAAAGCTTTTGATAAAATCCAGCACCCCTTCTAGATAAAAACCCTTGAACAGCTAGGCATACAGGGAACATACCTCAAAGTAGTAAAAGCCGTCTAAAAGAAACCCACGGCCAGCATACTCCTAAACAGACAAAAATTGGAACCATTTCCCCTGAAAACTGGAACAAGACAAGGATGCGCACTCTCACCCCTTCTGTTCATATAGTATTGGAAGTCCTGGCTAGAGCAATCAGAGAAGAGAAGGCAATCAGGGGTATCCAAATAGGAAAAGAGGAAGTCAAATTATCTCTCTTTGCAGATGACATGATCATATACCTTGAAAACCTAAGAGAATCTGTCAAAAACCTCCTTACACTGATAAGGGCCTTCAGCAAAGTCTCAGGATATAAAATAAATGTGCAAACGACAATAGCATTTCTTTACACCAACAATAAACAAACAGAAACACAAATAAGCACAATTCCATTCTTAATAGCCACAAAAAAAATGAAATACCTTGGCATCTTCCTAACCAGAGACGTGAAAGACCTTTACAATGAAAACTACAAAACTCTGCTCAAAGAAATCAAAGATGACACAAACAAGTGGAAAAATATCCCATGCTCGTGGATTGGAAGAATCAACATTGTGAAGATGTCCATCTTACCTAAGGCAATCTACAGATTCAATGCAATACCTATCAAATTACCAGCAACATTCTTCTCAGACCTAGAAATAACAACACAGGAATTCATATGGAAACACAAACAACCAAGAATAGCCAGAACAATCCTCAGCAAAAAAAAACAAAGCAGGTGGTATCACATTCAAACTTTACTATAAAGACTTCAAACTTTACTATAAAGCTACAATCATCAAAACAGCTTGGTATTGGTATAGGAAAAGGCATATATACCAATGGAATAGGAATGAGATTCCAGAGGCAAGACCTCAATTTCTCAACCAACTCATCTTCGACAAAGCCTCCACCACCTACCACCGGGGAGAGGAGAACCTATTCAGCAAATGGTGCTGGGAAAACTGGCTGATCACATGCAGAAGATTGAAACAGGACCCCTATCTATCCCCATACACAAAAATTAACTCCAAATGGATCAGAGACCTAAATGTAAAACCTCAAACCATAAGAACCTCAGAAACTGAAGGACATACCCTCATGGAAATTGGAACTGGCATCCAATTCCTGAACAAAACTCGAAATCCACAGGCCATAAGGTATAAGATAGACAAGTGGGACCTCATTAAACTGACAAGCTTCTGCAAAACCAAAGAAACCGTCAAGAGAGCAGGAAGACAACCTACAGACTGGGAAAAAGTATTTGCCAAATCCAGGTCTGATAAAGGCTTAACATCTTGGATCTACAAGGAACTCAAACGTGCTGAAAAGAAAAAAACAAACAACCCCATTATAAAATGGGCAAAAGATATGAACAGACACTTCACAAAGGAAGACATCCACGCAGCCAACAGACACATGAAAAATGCTCAACCTCATTAATCATCAGGGAGATGCAAATCAAAACCACAGTGAGATACCACCTAACTCCAGTCAGAATGGCAATTATCAACAACTCAAAAAATAACAGCTGCTGGAGAGGGTGTGGGAAAATGGAACACTTCTACACTGTTGGTGGGAGTGCAAACTAGTGCAACCTCTGTGGAAAGCAGTGTGACGATTCCTAAAAGCTCTAAACATCAACCTCCCATATGACCCTGTATTCCCCCTACTGGGAATATATCCTGAAGAACTCAAATCACTCTATAAAAAAGATACCTGCACACAAATGTTTATTGCAGCATTGTTCACAATAGCAAGAACCTGGAACCAACCACGCTGTCCATCAAAAGAGGACTGGATTTAAAAAATGTGGTACATATACACGATGGAATATTATGCAGTCATAAAAAAGAACAAAATCATGAATTTTGCAGCAACCTGAATGGAGATAGATTCTATAATACTAAGTGACCTCTCACAGAAACAAAGATCTGAGTATCACAGATTCTCACTCATATAGTGGACCTTTATCATCCAATGCACTACTATAAGAAAATGACTGACAGTGTTGGGAAACTATGGGGGGATGGGACTAATGGTAGTGAACATCTGTCTGGAGATGAGGAGACACCTTTTATCAACAAGGGGGCCTGAATGAAGCACATTTGTATACCTAAACCTTAACTGTACCCCACAATACCAAAATTAAAAATATTGATTAAAAAAAAAGGAAGTCATTTGGCATAATACCTAATGGAATGTGGTGTGGTAATTGGGGCCACTTCAAAGAGCAAACATGGTTGGACTCAAGCAATGTCTAAAACATACTCTTGAGTTCCCCTGCTACAAAAGTACTACACAAGGCAATTGAGCTCCTTAGGCTTGAAAAACATCCACACATGGTAGTACATGCCGGTAGTTCTGGGCTACTTGGAAGGCTGAGATGGAAGGATTACCTGAGCACAGCAGGTGGATTCTGGGGTGGCCTTGAATGTGCCACTGCACTACGGCCTAGGTGATAGAATGAGACTACAACTCAAAAAAACAAACAAACAAACAAAAGAAAAACACTTGCAGGTAATCTACTTCTGGGCTTATTTTTAGGTTGTTTCCTAATTACATCAGTAGGTTGAATCTATGCTAAAAGTGAAAAGACTGGAGAAATGAAGATTGGCTCAAGGCTTCGTGAAGAATTAAAAACTCATGTCCTTTTCTGGAACTGCAACTTAAGCCTTTATATTATTTTACTCATGGAATTAATGTAGGCAAACCCATACTATTTATGACTAAACATTGCATAGTTTCACAGATGGATAAATGTGAAACTCCAAACAAAGTAACTAAGTCTATTGTAAAAGTACAAAGAGAATGTCCTTCTTTCTATGCAAGTTATTAGGAGAGAATATAGTCCCTTATGTAGACATTCTTTGTGTCTTTGGAGCTAGAGGATTATGATTATTTCAAGGAGTTCACAATAGGAAGCAATATAAACAACAAAATAAGTTCAAACATAGTTTTACTTTTCTTGTCCCAGAAACATGCTGCCTTGTGGTAATCAGTGTATTCGTTGGAGAATGGGAAAGTCACCTACAAATCTACATTGAAGGTAACTTGGTTAAGGCCTCCACATTATCTGTGTAGCTTCAGTCTAGATAATAGTTTGGCAAAGCAGATATCAGGGTAATTCTACAGGATAGTGAGAAAAAGAAAACTAACCAAACTTTTCATCATTTGAAATCGACAGGTGGAGATGGACCCACACATTCAAACAATTTGAAGCATCACATATTGGGTCTAACCATATACTCTTTTTTCATTTATCTATCTATTTTTTAATGTATTTGGAAGTAGTACAACACTTTAACATATAATGAAGATTGCCAAATTGCCTTTGAAGCAAGCCGAAAGAAAATCTTACATTTCCAATGATGCCAAAAAGAAAATAAAAATGTTTGCAAGACTCTATGCATAATAAATTATGGAATTTTGTGTGATCCCGTCAGTTCAGAGAACAAAACGTAGTGGGACTCTCCCAAAGGCTGAAACCTGCTCTGGAGTTCCCTTGTCTGAAGACTGCTTCACTGGGCAACAGGGATTATTATGCTTAAGGAGAAACATCTGTGTGCTACCTATTTCTGGGCTTAATTGGAGGCTAGTTTCTAATTATTTCAGAAGGCTTATCTAGGTCAAAGGTTAAAAACAGAATAAGAGGAGGTGGGTTCAAGGCTTCATGAAGTGTTGAAATCTCATGCTCTTTAGTTGCAGTTTAGAACCCAAGAAAATTTTACTCCTGGAATTAATTTAGGCAAGCCCAAATCATTTAAGACTACAAATTGAATTGTTTAAGGAATATAAATCTGTGAAACCCCAAACAATGTTGCTAGGTCCATTTTTGTAAAAGCACAAAAAAAAATTCTTCTCCATCAGGAAGCTATGAGGAGAGAACACAGTCCCTTATGAAAACATGGTTTGTATTCTGGGGGATAGAATGTTAAAATTATTTAATGGGGTTCACAAAGGGAAGCACTTTTAGTAACATGTAATTTAAAAAGTATTTTTTCTCCTCTTTTTCCAGAGACATGTTGCCCAGTTGTAAACAGTGCTTTCATCAGAATGTGGCAAATTTGGGTACCAAATGGCATTGATCTAATAAGCAGAAGACCTTCACATTATCTATGTAGCTTCACTCTAGATTACAGTATGGCATAGCAGATATTCAGATTTCTTTGAAGTATAGCAAGAAGAAAAATTATCAGTCACTTGTCACCAAGTGGCAGATGGATCCACCCATTCAAAGAGTTTGACTTATAAACAAATGAGTCTAACACCACAATCTTTCCCTTTTATTTATTTAACTATTTATGTATTTGGATGTAAGTTACTTTTACAATTAAAGTAGATTGCCAAATTGCCTCTGAAGGTAGCTGAAATTGATTCTTAGTTGTTCCCAGCAACATTAAAGAGAAAACAAATGTGTGGGGGGGAGGTCTTTTGCATAATACATAATGGAATGTGGTATGATATTTGGAGCCAGTTCAGAGCACAAAGTGTGGTTGGACTCAAGCAAAGTCTAAAATATACTCTTGAGTTCCATGCCCCAAAAGTACAACACTAGGCAATTGAGCTCATTAGGCATAAGGAGAAACAACTCTGTGTTATCTACGTTTGGGCTTAGTTGAAGGCTTTTTCCTAATTACCTCAAGAAGCTGAATCTATGTCAAATGTGAAAAAGACAGAATAATAAAAATTGTATCAAGGCTCCATAGTTACAAATTCATGCCCCTTAGTCCAACTGCAGCTAAGGCTGTAGATTATTACACTCATGGTGTTAATTTAGGCAAATTCATGTATATGACTACACATTGCATTGTCTCATGGATGAAAATATGTGAAACCCCAAACAAAATCACTAAGTTCATTTTTGGAAAAGTACAAAGAGAAGGTCCTTCTCTGTATGCTAGCTATGAGAAGAGAACACACTCCCTTATGGAAACATGAGCTGTTAAAGTGTTATTGTTATTTCATGGAGTTCACAATAGGAAGCAATTTTAACAGCATACAAGTCCAAAAGTAGTTTTTCTCTTCATGGCCCAGAAGTGTATTTCCCACTGATAATCGGTGAATTCACTGGAGAATGGGAAAGTCACCTACAAAGCTATATTCATACCTAAGGCCTCCACATTATCTGTGTAGCTTCACTCCAAATAAGAGTTTGGCCAAGCAACTATCTAGATAATTTTACAGGACAGCAAGGAAAAAATATTAAAATGACTGAACAAGCTTTTCTTCATTTGAAACGGAAAGGTGGCAGATGAAACAACCCATTAAAACAGTTTGAAGTATAACCTATTGAGTCTAACACCACACTATTTTTGTATTTATGTATTCCTTTATTTGGTAATACCACAACATTTAAACAAAGAGAGGAGATTACTATATTGCCTTTGAAGCAAGCTGAAAGAAAATCTTAGATCACCCCAGTGTTGTTAAAAAGAAAACACAAATGTGCAGGTTGCAAGACTCTATGCATAATAAATAACAGAATGTTGTGGGATCAATTGTGTCCATTCAGAGAACAAAACATAGTGGAACTCCAGTAAAGCCTGAAACCTGCTCTGGTGTTCATCAGAAGAGTGCTTGGTTGGGTACCAGGAATCATTAGGCTTAAGGAGAAACGCCTGAGTGCTGCCTATTTCTGGGCTTAATTGGAAGCTGCTTCCTAATTTCATCAGGAGGCTCATTTGGGTCAACTGTTAAAAACTTAGGAGAGAAAATAGACTCAAGATGTCATGAAGAGTTGAAAATTTGTGCCCTTTACTCTAACTGCACCTGCAAGCCAAATATAATTTCACTCCTGGAATTAATTTAGGCAATTCCAAATAACTTAAGACTGAACATTGCGTTAAGGAATTAAAACATGTGAAACCCCAAATAACATTGCTAGGTTCATTTTTGTAAAAGTACAAAAAGACATAATCTTCTCCCTAAGGAAACTCTGAGGAGAGAACATAGTCCCTTGTGGAAGCATGGTTTGTATCCAAGAGGATAGAATGTAAACATTATTTCACGGGGTTCTAAAATGGAAGCACTTTTAGCAACATGTAATTTAAAACAAAGTTTTTCTCATTTTTTTATAATCAATATTTTTTATTATGATATTGTGGGGTACAGTTAAAGGTTAGGTATACAAATATGTTGTTCAGGCACCCTTGTTGATGGGAGGTGACTCCCCATCCCCAGACAGATATTTACTACCATTAATCCCATCTCCCCTACCCCCCATAGTTTCCCACCACTGTCAGTCATTTTCTTATAGTATTACATTGGATGTTCAAGGTCCACTATATGAGTGAGAAGATATGATACCCAGATCTGTGTTTCTGTGAGAGGTGACTCAGTATTATAGACTCTAGTTCCATTCAGGTTCCTGCAAAATTCATGATTTTGTTCTTTTTTATGGCTGCGTAGTATTCCATCATGTATATGTACCACATTTTTTAA
>NW_007258083.1:44115-45773 GCF_000164805.1 Carlito syrichta | reverse complement strand
GCCCATTTTATAATGGGGTTGTTTGTTTTTTTTCTTTTCAGCACGTTTGAGTTCCCTGTAAATCCAAGATGTTAAGCCTTTGTCAGATCTGGAGTTGGTAAATACTTTTTCCCAGTCTGTAGGCTGTCTTTTTGCTCTCTTGATAGTTTCTTTGGTTTTGCAGAAGCTTGTCAGTTTAATAAGGTCCCACTTGTCTATCTTCTCTCTTATGGCCTGCGGGTTTTGGGTTTTGTTCAGGAATTGGATGCCAGTTCCAATTTCCATGAGGGTATGTCCTTCAGTTTCTAAGGTTCTTATGGTTCGAGGTTTTACATTTAGGTCTCTGATCCATTTAGAGTTAATTTTTGTGTATGGGGATAGATAGGGGTCCTGTTTCGATCTTCTGCATGTGGTCAGCCAGTTTTCCCAGCACCATTTACTGAATAGGTTCTCCTCTCCCCAGTGGTAGGTGGTGGAGGCTTTGTCGAAGATGAGTTTGTTGAGAAATTGAGGTTTTGCTTCTGCAATCTCAATTCTATTCCATTGGTATATATGCCTTTTCCTGGACCAATACCAAGCTATTTTGATTACTGTAGCTTTATAGTAAAGTTTGAAGTCTGGTAATGTGATACCACCTGCTTTGTTGTTGTTGTTGTTGTTGTTGTTGTTGTTGTTTGCTGAGGTTTGTTCTGGCTATTCTTGGTCATTTGTGTTTCCATATGAATTCCTGTGTTGTTTTTTCTAGCTCTCGGAAGAATGTTGCTGGTAATTTGATAGGTATTGCATTAAATCTGTAGATTGCCTTAGGTAAGATGGACATCTTCAAAATGTTGATTCTTCCAATCCATGAGCATGGGATATTTTTCCACTTGTTTGTGTCATCTTTGATTTCCTTGAGCAGTGCTTTGTAGTTTTAATTGTAAAGATCTTTCATGTTTCTGGTTAGGAAGATGTCAAGGTATTTCAATTTTTTTTTTTTTTTTTTTGGCTATTGTGAATGGAATTGTGGTTTCTATTTGGGTTTCTGTATTTTATTATTGGTGTAATGAAATGCAATTGTCTTTTGCACATTTATTTTATATCCTGAGATTTTGCCAAAGTCCTTTATCAGTGTAAGAAGGTTTTTGACAGATTCTCTTGGGTTTTCCAGGTAGACAATCATGTCATCTGCAAAGAGAGATAACTTGACTTCCTCTTTTCCTATTTGGATACCCCTGATTGCCTTTTCTTCTCAGATTGCTCTAGCCAGGACTTCCAATGCTATGTTGAATAGGAGGGGTGAGAGTGCACATCCTTGTCTTGTTCCAGTTTTCAGGGGAAATGGTTCCAATTATTGTCCATTTACAAGTATGCTGGCTGTGGGTTTCTCATCGATGACTTTTACTATTTTGGGGTATATTCCCCATATGCCTAGATGTTCGAGGGTTTTTATCAAGAAGGGGTGCTGGATTTTATCAAAAGCTTTTTCTGGCCTTTGGGAGGCTGAGGGGAGTGGATTGCCTGAGCCCACGGGTTCGAGACCCGCCTGGACAGCAAGACCTCATCTCTACAATAAATCAAAAAATCAGCCAGGCGTGGTAGTGCATGCCTGTAATTCCGGCTACTTGGAAGGCTGAGGCGGAATGATCACAGGAGCCCAGCAGGTCAAGGCTGCAGTGGCCGGGAGTGGCCACTGCACT
>NW_007258083.1:15683-43669 GCF_000164805.1 Carlito syrichta | reverse complement strand
TATGATCTTTTGTATTTCTTCAGGATCAGATGTGACTTCATCTTTTCTGTTTCTGATTGTGCTTATTTGGGTTTTTTCTCATTTTTTCTTAGTCAGTCTAGCTAGGGGACCATCGATCTTGTTTATCTTTTCATAGAACCAGCTTTTTGTTTCATTGATTTTTTTGTACTATCTTTTTGCCTTCTATGTACTGGATTTGGGCTTTTATTTTGGTGATCTGGATTCTTCTGCCAAAATTAGGGTTTTGGTGGTCTTGCTTTTCCAGCTTCCTTAGGTGGCTTGTTTGGCTGTTAATTTGTGATCATTCCATTTTCTTCATGTGCGTTTGTAGGGATATAAATTCCCCTCTTACTACAGCTTTCATGGCATCCCAGAGATTTTGGTAAGATGTTTCTTCATTTTCATTTGTTTCCAGGTATCTTTTAATCTGTTTTGATTTCATCATTGACCCAGCACTTATTTAGCATCATGCTGTTTAGTGTTCATGTTTTTGTGGGATTTGGGGGGACCTTGTTGGTGTTAATGTTTCCTTTTATTTCACTGTGGTCTGAGAAGGTGCATGGTAGAATTTTGGTCCTTTTAAATTTGCTTATGCTTGATTTATGGCCAAGTATGTGGTCAGTGTTAGAGTACGTTCCATACAGTGATGAGTAGAATGTGTATTCTGTGGTCTTTGGATGAGTGTTCTGTAGGTATCAATTAGGTCTATTTGATCAAGAGTCATATTGTGGTTTTGGATCTCTTTGCTGATTTTTTGTCCTGATAATCTGTCTAGGGTTGGGAGTGGACTATTAAAGTCCTCAGCTATGATGGTATTTGAGTTGATATCTTTTTTCAATTTACCTAGGAGCTGTTTTGTTAAAGTTGGTGCATGTATATATGTTTAGGATGAATATTTATTTTTGATTGATTGAACCTTTTATCATTATGTAGTGGCCTTCTGTATCTTTTTTAATTTTGATAGCTTAAAGGGTATTTTGTGTGAGATTAAGATGTGATTCCTCCTTTCTTTTGTGTTCCATTCACCTGAAAATTTGTTTCCCATCCTCTTACTTTGAGTCTGTGAGTGTCCTTTCTAGTGAGGTGAGTCTCTTGAAGGCAATAAATTGTTGCCAGGTGATAGTTTATCCATTTTGTCATTCTATTTCTTTTCAGTGGTGCATTTAGTCCATTCACATTCAAACTAATTATTGAAATGTGAGAGTTGATCCCTATCATAATGTTCTTACAGAGTTGTTGTTGTTCTTCCTGTTTGTGTGTTGTCTTTCTTTTGGTTTTAGAGTTGATCCTGGGTGTTTTTAACCTTTTACCTGTATTCTTGTGAAGAATGTTGTTGTTCTTTTTTCCTTTTCTTCTGTGTTCAACAGTTTCTTAAGTGTTTCTTGTAGAGGTGGTCTGGTGGCAGCGTAGGTTCTTAGGGTTTGGATATCTGGGAAAGATTTCAATTCTCCCTCACTGGTGAAGCTTAGCTTGGCTGGGTAGGCTATTCTCAATTAAAATTGTTTATCTTTTAGAACTTTTAAGATAGGACTCCAAGCTCTCCTAGCTGGAGGGTTTCTGTAGATAAATCTGCTGCTATTCTAATTGGTCTTCCCTGGTAGGTGTCTGAGCTTTTTCTCTTGCTGCCTTTAGGATTTTTTCTTTTATACCTACTTTGTTTAGGTAAATTATTATGTGTCTGGGAGTTAGTCTTCTCATTTGTTGTCTTGCAGGGGTTCTCTGAATCTCGTGTTTGAATATTTTCATCACTGATGAGATAAGGGAAGTTTTCTTGAATGATTTCATGAAATGCTTGTTCCAGTGTGACCTCTGTTTCTCTCTCTGCCTCAGGAAGGCCTATTACTATTAGCTTTTTTCTCTTGAAGTCATCATTCATCTCTTGAAGGTTTTGTTCTGTCCTTTTGAGCTTCTTTTCTATGCTTTTGACAGTTTGGGTTAGCTCTGTGTTTTGGTTTTCAAGCTCTGAGATTCTTTTTCTGCTTGGTTAATTCTGCTTTCCATGCTTATTAGTTTGTTATTTATTTCCATCACAGTGTTATTTACTGCTTTTATTTCTGGCATCAGCTCCTTCCTATTTTCCTCTTGTCTCTCCTCAATTTTTTAAATTTTCTCTATTAATGTTTTGATGTCTGGGTTTGTTGCATGTGACCAGTCATTCCAGGGGCTCTTCATTGTTTGTGTTCTGGAGTCTGTTTTCTCAGTGTCTGCCCTCCCAGGGGTCTGTGTGATACCTACATTCTTCTTTTGGTTTTTCTTCATTTGTATGTTTTTTTTCCCCTCCCTACTTTTTCCTTCCCTCCACATCACCGTCTTCTTTAATTCTGTTATTCAGGGGTATTGGGGCTGCTTTTACTTCTGTTTGTTCAATCTCCTATTCTTCTTTATGTATGCCCTCCTACTTTGTTCAATTCTGAATTTGCACTGTAGATTGGTAGTGGTCCATTTTGCAGCTTTGAGATTTACATAAGGGAGGAGCTGTGATTCAAAAATCTATCTGCAGGTCCTGGTATCTGCCGACAGGTGTATGGATAATGTGAAACCCACTTCCCACTGCCTTGGAATCTGTCCATGCAGTGGGGCTGTAGGTTTACTACCTGAAATAAAATGAGGTTAGCAGAGGGAAGAGAATGGAGCAGACAGTGGGGAGAAGAGGGATGTGGAGAGAGAGAGGAGTAGGTGGGGAAACAGACGAGTGTACCAACAAATGGAGAGAGTGACCTAAACTGAAACAGATAAAAACAATAGACCACGGCTACAGACTAACCAATTCCCATACAAAAAGACTAAAACATACAATGATGCTAACATATGTGGAGAAAGTGACCTAAACTGAAACAGATAAAAACAATAGACCACAGCTACAGACTAACCAATTCCCACACAAAAAGACTAAAACATACAATGATGCTCACATACAGCTAAACAACCATCTTATTGGTGTGCTGTTCCTCTATACAAAGAAATAGTTTAGAGAGAGGAGAAAACAGAAGAAACGGAAGAGAAAAGAAAGGAACAAAACAGTAGGAATAGAATTAAGTCATTAAACTAAGAGAACCAATCGAGCACACTCTGAGACTTTTCATTTAAGTCCGATATCCTTTCAGTTCTGATTTCTAGCTGTCTTCTCAAGCTGGTAAATTTGTTCACAGTTAGGGTCAGTTGCCCCTGGCCTGCTGTGAAGGACAGTTCAGATCACCATTCAGTTCACCACTCAAATCTGGCCTGTGTCTGTTTTTTTCAAGATTGTTTTTCCCGTTTCAGTGTTGTTACCTTGAATTGCCAGCAGGTGGTGCTATCTCGCAGCCCCAGAGAGGGTGGAGCTGGACAGGAGTTGGGCAAAGGCCGGAGATTGGAGTCTGCCTCAGGGCACATGGGAGGAGACCCCCGGCTGGCAGGACATCACAGTGGCAGCAGAGGTGGCAGTGATCCCAGCAGATCTTGCCTGCAGGGGCTTCAAGGATTGAAATTGTGAATCACCTCAGGTACGGGTGGTGCAATGCGCTATGGCTGCCATGGAGGCTGCAGTGGCACCGGCGGCTGCTGTGTCTGCAGCTGCAGTGGTTGTCCAGACCACCGCAATGCCCCAGCGGTGGCGACAGCCAAGTTTCATGTGAAAAGCAGGCTGCCAAAGTTGGAATCCGCAGCCCCCGGGGAGACAGCCAGAGACCCTCTACGTTCTCCTTTGCAGAGGGTCTCATAGACCAGGCTGCCCCATCACCATCTTGCTGGAAGTCCTTCTCTTATATTTTAAGAGACATGTTGCCCAGTGGTAAACAGTGCATTCATCAGAATGTGGCAAAGTTGCATACATACCGACATTGATGGCTGAAGGCTTCTACATTATCTGTGTAGCTTGACTCTAGGTAAGAGTTTGGCATAGAAGATGTTTTTATTTCCTTAAAGCATAGCAAGAAAAAAAATAATCTAACCAAGTTTTTCTTTCCTTTGTCACCAAGTGGCCAATTGAATTACCCATTGAAACAGTTTGCCTTATAAACAAATGTGTAACATCACATTCTTTTCTCATATATATTTATTAATTTATTTATTATTTACTTTTGTATGCATTTGGAAGAAAGTAAATTACTTTTACAAAGAAAGGAGATTGCCAGTTTGTCTTTGTAGGAAACTGAAAGAAATCCTTAGATGTTCTCAGTGTTGTTAACAAGAAAACACAGACGTGCAAAATGGAAGTTGTTGGCATAATACATAATGGAATGTGTTGTGATAGTTGGTGCCATTTTGATAACAAAGTGTGGTTGGACTCGAGCAAAGTCTACAATATGCTCTTGAGTTGCCTTTCCAAAACAATACTACTCTAAGAAATTGAGCTCATTAGACTTAAGGAGAAACACCTGCATGTTACCTACTTCTGGATTTCATTGGAGGCTGTTTCCTAATTACCTCAAGAGGCTGAATCTAGGTCAAAAGTGAATCAGATAAAAGGAATGAAGATTGACTCAAGGCTCCATGAAGAGTTAAATACTCATACCCTTTACTCTAACTGCAGTTTAAGGATTTAGATTTCTTCACTCATGGAATTAATTTAGGCAAACCCATAGTATTTATGACTACACATTGCATTCTTGCATGAATGGAAATATGTGAAACTCCAAACAAAATTGCAAGGTCAATTTTCAAAGTACAAATAAAAGTTCACACCCCCCCCAAAAGATGTGGGGGGAGAAAAGAGTCCCTTAGAGAAATATGATTTATATAATAGACCACTGGGAATATATATTATTAGGATTAAGGAGAAACATCTGTTTTCTAACTACTTCTGGGTTTAATTGGAGGCTGTTTCCTAATTGCCTCAGGAGGCTGAGTCTTGGTCAAAGGTGAAAAACTCTGAAGCAATTAAAAGATTTGGCCCAAGATGATATCAGAGTTTCTTTAAAGCAGAGCCAAAAATAAATAAATAAATAAACTTACCAGATTTTCCTGCCTTTGCCACTGACAGGATGGATTTACCCATTTAAACAGTCTGAATTATAGCCTATTAAGTCTAACACCATACTCATTCTTCCCTTATCTAAATGTTTATCTATTTATGTATTTTGGACATAAGTACAATGCTTCACAAAGAATGGAGATTGCCAAATTGCCTTTGACTGAAGCTGGAAGAAAACCTTAGATGTTCCCAGTAGCATTTAAGTGAAAACACAAACGTGCATGTTAGCAGACACTAGGTATAATCATCTTGAAATATTGTGTGATCATTTTTGTCAGCTCAGGGAATACAGCATGGTGAGTCTCCAGCCAAGTCAAAAAACCTGCTCTGGATGTCTCTTTCCAGAACAGTGCTTTGCTGGGCAATAGAGATCATTATGCTTAATGCTTAAGGAGAAACATCTGCATGTTATCTTCTGCTGTGCTTAATTGGAGGCTGTTTCTTAATTACCTCTGGAAACTGAATGTAGGTTAAATTCAAATAGTCAAAATGAATGAAGATAGGCTGAAGTTTCCATAAATAGTAAAAAATCAAACCCTTTACCTGCAGCTTGACTCTCTTATGTATTTCATTCCTGAATTAAATCAGGCAATGCCATAATATTTAATACAACACATAACATTATTTCAGAGAAAGAGAGATGTGAAACACCAAAGTCACCAAGTCCATTTTTGTAAAAGTACAAAGTGAAGGTCCTTCTCTCTATGCAAGTTATGAGGAGAGAAAACAGTCCCTTCTGAAAAGATGCTTTATATCCTTGGGACTTGAGTATTATGATTTTTTCATGGGGTTCACAACAGGAAGCAATTATAACAACAAGCAAGTTAATACATAGTTTTTCTTTTCTTATCCCAGAAATGTGTTGCCCTGTCATAGTTAGTGCATTCATTGGAGAATGGGAAAGTTGCCTACAAACCTACATTTATGTTAACATGCTTTAGGCCTCCGCATTTGGCAAATCAGATATCAGGATAATTTTACAGTATAGTAAGGAAAAAATATTAAAATAACTAACCAAGCTTTTCTTCATTTGAAAACTGGCAGGTGGCAGATGGATCCACCTATTCAAACATTTTGAAGAATAACCTATTGAGTCCAACACCACACTCTTTTTTCATTTATTTATTTATTTATTTATTTAGAAGTAGTAAAACACTTAAACAGAAAAGGATATTGCCAAAGGCCTTTGAAGAAAGCTAAAAGAAAACCTTAGATGTTCCCAGTGATAAAGAGAAAGTGCAAACATCCAGATTGCAAGATACTATACATAATATATGATGGGAAGTTGTGTGGTCAATTTGTCAGCTCAGAAAACAAAGCATAGCAGGATTCCAGTAAAGTCTGAAATCTGCTCTGTAGTTATCTGTCAGAAAAGTGCTTTTCTCAGTGACAGGGATCATTAGGCTTAAGGAAAAACACCTGTGTGCTGTGTATTTCTGGGCTTAATTGAAGGCCACTTTCAAATTACCTTGGAAGGCTGATCTAGGTCAAATGTTAAAAACTCAAAAGAAGAGGAGATAGGCTCAAGCCTTCATGAAGAGTTAAAAACTCATGCTCTTTATTCTAATTGTAGCTTCAAGCCCAAGATAATTTTACTTCTTGAATTAATTTAAGCAAACCTAAATAATTTAAGACTACATATGGCATAGTTTAAGGAATTGAAATATGTGAAACCACAATCAATGTTGCAAGGTCAGTTTTTGTAAAAGTACAATTCAATACTCATTAAATTACCAACATCATTCTTCTCAGACCTGGAAATGACAATATAGAAATTCATATGGAAACATAAATGACCACGAATAGCCAAAACATTCCTTAGCAAAAGAAACAAAGCAGGAGGTATCACACTTCCAGACTTCAAACTTTACTATAAGGCTGCAGCTATCTGGTATTGGTACAAGAACAGGCACATAGACCAATGGAACAGAATAGAGATTCTGGAAGCAAAGCCTCAATTCCTCAACTAAACTCATCTTTGACAAAGCCTCCAACAATAACCACTGGGGAGAGGAGAACTTATTCAGTAAATGGTGCTGGGAAAACTGGTTGATCACATGCAGAAGATTGAACCAGGACCCTTACCTATCACCATACAAACAAATTAACTCTAAGTGGGTCAAAGACCTAAATGTAAAACCTCAAACTATAAGAATCTTAGAAAATGCAAGAGACACGCTTATGGAAATTGAATCTGGTCACCAATTCCTGATCAGAACCCTAAGTGCCTATACCATAAGAAATAAGATAGACAAGTGGGACCTCATCAAACTGACAAGCTTCTGCAAAGCAAAAGAAACCATCAAGAAAGCAGGGATTCAACCCACAGAATGGGAAAAAATATTTGTATATCTGACAAAGGCCTAACATCTAGGATCTACAAGGAACTCAAATGTGCCAAAAGGAAAAAAACAAACAGCCTCATTAAAAAGTGGGCAAAAGACATGAATAGACACTTCTCAAAAGAAGATATATATGTATCCAACAGACACATGAAAAAGTGCTCAGCCTCACTCATCATCAGAGAAATGAAAATCAAAACCACATTGAGATACCACATAACCCCAGTAAGAATGGTTATCATTCATAAAACAAACAAACAACAGATGCTGACAAGGATGCAGAGAAAAAGGAATGCTTCTACATTGCTGGTGGGAATGCAAACTAGTACAGCTTCTTTGGAAGACAATGTGGTGATTTCAAAAACATGGAACCAACTATGCTGCCCATCGAAGCTGGACTGGATAAAAACAAAATGTGGTACATATACACAATAGAATATTATGCAGCCATAAAGAAGGACAAACATGAACCTTGCAGCAACTTGTATGGATTTAGAATCTCTTATCCTCAGTGACCTATCACAGAAACAAAGAACAGAGTATCATATGTTCTCATTCATAAGCGGACATTGAACAATTATAATTCTATAAGAAAGGGATTGACAGTAGTGGGAAACTTCCAGGGGAGGTGGGGGTGGGATTGGCAGTTGAGGGAAACTGCCAGGGGAGGGAGGGTCACACCTCATCAACAAGGGTACTTGCATAATCAATGTTTGAATACCTAACCCTGAATTGTACCCCACATCTTTTAAAAAAAAATCCTCCCTAGGAAAATTATTTCATGGTGTTCACAAAATGAAGCACTTTTAGCAATATGTAATTTAAAATGTAGTTTTTCTCTTTCTTTCTCAGAGACATGTTGTCCAGTGGTAAAGAGTGCATTCTTCAGATAGTGGAAAAGTTGAATACAAACCTACATTGATGCTAATTAGCTGGAGGCCACTACATGATCTGTGTAATGTTACTCTAAGTAAGAGTAAGACATAGCAGATATTTGGATTTCTTTAAAATATAGCAAGAAAAAATGAATAAACTAACCAGGTTTTTCCATCATTTGTCACCAACATGTGGCAGAGGCATCTACTCATGCAAACAGTAAGCTGTATAAACAAATGAGTCTAGCATCACACTCCTTTTTCTTTTATTTCTTTAGTTAACTATTTATGTATTTGGAAGTTAGTAAATTACTATTACAAAGAAAGGAGATTGCCAAATTTTCTTTGTATCCTTAGATGTGCTCAGTGATTTTTTTAAATTTTCATTTATTTATTATTTTTGAATTGAAGTCTCACTCTGTCACCCAGGCTGGAGTGCATTGGCATGCTCATGGTCAAAAAGCCTCGAACTGCTGTGTCAGGTAATCCTTCTGCCTCAGCCCTACAAGTAACTGGAACTATCGGCATGCACAAAAACACCCAGCTAATTTTCTGATTTATTGTAGAAATGTGGTCTTGCCAACTTACCCGGGCTGGTCTTGAACTCATGGGCTCAAGCAATACTCTCACCTCAAACTCCCAAAGTTCTGGAATTATAGACATGAGCCACCATGCCCAGCCTTCAGTGATGTTAAAGAGAAAACACAAATGTGCAAAATGGAAGTGATTTGGCATAATACATAATGGAATGTGGTGTGATGATTGATGCCAGTTTAAGAACAAAGCATTGTTGAACTCAAGCAAAGTCTACAATTTTTTCTTGAGTTCCCTTCCCAGAAAAAGACTACTCCAGCAATCGAGCTCATTAGGCTTAAGGTGAAACACCTGCATGTTATATATTTCTGGGTTTAGTTGAAGTCTGTTTTCTAATTACCTCAGGAGGCTGTTACTAGGTCAAAGGTGAAAAAGACAAAAGAAATGAAGATTGACTCAAGGCGCCATGAAGAGTTAAAAACTCATGCATGCCCTTTAACTGCAGCTTAAGGATTTCAATTTCTTCACTCATGGAATTAATGTAGGCAAACCCATAATATTTATGACTATACATTGTATTTTTTCACAGATGGAAATATGTGAAACACCAAAGTTGCTAGGGCAATTTTTAAAATACAAATAAAAGTTACTTCCCCTAGTCAAACTGTGAGGAGAAAAGAGGCTCTACTAGAGGAATATGGTTTGTATACTAGAGTGCTCAACTGGCAATATACATCACTAGTATTAAGGAGAAACACCTGTGTGCTAACTTCTACTGGGTTTAAATAGTGGTTGTTTCCTAATTACCTCAGGAGGTTGATTCTTGGTCAAGGAGAAAGATTCTGAAGGAATAAGAAGAGTTTGACCAAGATGATATCAGGGTTTCTTTAAAGCAGAGGCCAAAAAAAAAAAAAAAAAAACCAACCCAGACCTACCTGCATTTGCTACTGACAGGATGGATCCACCAACTGAAACAGTCCAAATTATAGTCTACTGAGTCTAACACCATACTCATTTTCCCCTTATCTAAAAACTTATCTATGTTTTTGGAAGCAAGTAAAATACTTTCACAAAGAATGGAGATTTGGAGATTGCCAAATTGTCTTTGACTGAAGCTGGAAGGAAACCTTATATGCTCCCAGTGGTGTTTAACTGAGGGGAAAAAAAAAACACTTGCATGTTACAGATGCTAGGCATAATGGTCATGGAATATGGTGTGATTATTTTTTGTCAGCTCAGGAAATGCAACGTGGTGGGACCTCAGCTAAGTAAAAAATCCTACTCTGGATTTCTCTTACCAAGAGAGTGCTTTGTTGGGCAATAGAGATCATTAGGTTTAAGGAGAAACACCTGCATGTTACCTTCTTCTTTGCTTAATTGGAGGCTGTTTCATAATTACCTCAGGAAATTTCCCCAGTGTATAGAACATCATCAGAAACATCTAGAACACCAGAAATGCTCACTTCTAAGACGTTTTATCCATCTTCAGGGACATACTTATTCTTATAGACAAGCAAAACAGTACAATTTTGAACAGTGCTTCTTCTGTGGGGAGCCACAGACAATAGGTTGTTTTGATAGATCTCTCATTTCTCAAGGGAACTAGGACTTCCAGCCATGAGCACCTTCACCTAGTTTTCTACATCTCCTGTAGTTTGTGTGCCATCCAAGTGTTATCCACATGGGCCATGACTAAAAGTGACTGGAAAGCATCATGCTAGATATTCTGATGCCGAAACTCAGTATTCTGGCTTCATTGGCAGTGTACTACAAACATCCCCTTCCATGCAGATGGGATATAAGCCACTCTATCTGATCTCCATTTTCTTTACTATCAGAGACTCATTTTAAATACAACTATAGTTGCAAACTGTAAGTCCATTGTCAAGTCAAGAAATAATTACCCCTCTGATGTGATCAACTATTTTCTGGTCCTATGAAATGTGCTAAATCAGTTAATAAAATCAAATTGCTAGCAAAATAATAGTATCAACAGCTTACTCCATTTTGTTTAAAGCTTCCATCTTAGTTACCTGCCTGACCTAAGAATCACTCCTCAGTGCCTACCTGTGACTATAGCAACGTTCCCATGACCACAGACCCCCAGCTTTGTCTCCTTTGGGCAGGTTGTGCTGACCATTTCCTGCTCACTGTTACAAAACTCCTTGGTCATAATTTCCATATAATTGTATGCTTTGTTAACTGAAATCAAATGTTACACTTTGCAAAACCCCATTTTTACATTTTCACATTTTGTTCTTATATTCTGTTAGTGTCCTAACCAAGGTAACTCCATTGTGTAATAATTCTTCTACCTCGTCTCCATGTAACTACCTTAAACTATATCTTGTTGAAAGAACTCCAGGGACTTTCCGGGCATTGGCTATACCTAGGACATGATATTAATCAAAAGTTCCCATTTTAGTTGCCAAGTTGTTAGTTAATAGTTGCTATGGTCACTAAGTTGCTATGTAGCCAATACTACAAATTTTACCAATAAAAGCTTGTCACAAACTGCACTAGTTTGTCAAGAGTTTTTTCCTGGAATTGCCTGCTCTTGACCCATGTGTTAATAAAGAACTCACAAGTAATTAAACTCAGCTTGCTGGTGTGACTTCTTCTTGCTTACTCGGTCATAACACCTATACAAAATATCCTTCAAATATTTTGTTAATCCCAACACCCTGACACCTATCTCTGATAAGACAACTGAGATTTGGTATCATTAACTGATTTGCCAATGGGTTATACAGCAAGAATTATAGGTCCTCTTGCTCATAAACACCACCTGCTCTGAGATTCATTTTTCTTTTAGCTGGTCTATCACTGCTCATTCTAACTCTTCAAAATGAAGCAATTCAACTTTTTTATTCTTACTTTCCTCCTTGAATAATTTCCCATTTTCTTTTCCCTGCCTCATACCCCATTGTGCCAATTCTCCACAAACAATGTGATCCTTTTCTCTCTTGTCTTCAGTGAGTTCAGTCAACCAGGAGGTACCAGGAGGTTACTGGGTGACTTGTCCCTCATTCCATTGTAACCCTTTCTTGAGTAGCTGCATTCTTCTAGGACCACAACTTCTGTTGTGAAACATCTCTGACAAACCCCCTTTACCTGGTTCTGTTTATCCCATGCCTCCCAGTGATCTTTCACTTTTGTGGTGGTAAAGGATTCAACCTGTACTAAATGTTCCACATTTTACTATTTTTGTGAGGAAGAGTAACCAACAGACATTTCTGCAAAGTTTTCCCAAAAGTCTCTAATATCTCTCCAGAACGTGCCTGTTCCTTCCTTCTGAAACTCTCTGATCATCCTCATCAAGTCTTTGTGAGCAGAATAAGTACTTTCAGTTGCTGCATCAAGTTGTTTTCAAAAAGTAATACCTAAAAAGTACACCCAAACAGCTGGAAGAGAAAAAGGAGATGCCATTGATGTCTCAGAAAATACATTAATTGTGTCAAAAGGTCTCTTTTTGGAGGGAAACAAACTTTTAACTCTGTCATGCTTTCTGCCTTGGTTATTTGTTCAATAGTGAATAATCACTACCATCACACAGCAGTCACTGAAATGTGATCCACTGAAAATGTAGATCAATACCCACAGCCAATTTTGAGTGTCACTGTATATCAAAACAATTCTTTGGGAATATTGTGATCTTCCAAATAATCATTTTAAATATAATTTGGGAACTTAAAGGTCTAACACTGCCTCTCAGAGAACTTTGCTCTGAAACTGCCATATTTGTCTAACTGCTTATTCTAATTACATAACTCATTAGACTTTGTTGCAATCAAAATGTATCTTCTATCATATGACTTCATTAGAGATGGAAAATAAGCAGAGTTGCCTTGTAAAGCCTACACACATACGATTTAAATAGATGTAAAAATTTAAGTATGCTTTATTAGAATGTGCTAATGTTAGAGATTATTCAAGTTTGTTCTCTATCAAGAGAGAAGTATTCTAGAATATTCATAATGCAGCACATATATATATAGTCTAAATTTAGGTCTATGAGCTTTAAAAGTGAAAGTTATATTTTGGAGATTCTTCAGACAAATTGCTATACTTCTCAAATGTGCTCTACCACATCTGCTTATTGGTCCTTGGTTGCTTGTTCATTGAATCTCCTCAGCCTAAATCACCATCTCAGAGGGGCTATGCCTCCTCTTACCACTGGGACTTGGGCAGAATAACATGCTTCACAGAGAAGGATAACTAGCTTTTTCAATGGCTGCTTGGAGGGGCCAAGTGACAACCTGGAAGTGTAGAGAATTTGATGCACATAGGGAAAGGAGGCAGAGAATACTGGCAGGTAGATTCAGTGTCCTCCATCCCCCGGACTGACCACACAAACCCTTCATGTCTTGGAAACAGAGCCACTGTGCAGACATGCAGATGTTCCATCCAGGTACCCCAACTTCAAGGAAGGGCTTGCTCCTCAGCTGCAGGAGGACTGTCAGCAGACAGTCTCTAGGTCACAAGCACTTCAGAGTCAGCCTCAGCTGCACAGAGCCACTGTGCCAGGGTCCCCACTCCCAGGGCAGCCTGCCTCTGGTATCTTAGCAAGGTCGGTTGTAGAGGCCCTACCACTGTGGCCTGATTGAGGACAATAAGGAACAATGCTAGCCCAGGATCTCCACACCAGCTTAGTGAAGGTTCTGTCAGGCCTATATCATGTTTCACCTGGTCCTATCTTCTTTCCCTCCCCTCCACAACAGCCATTCCTTACACACACACACCTCACACCTGAAACTTCATGTCAGCAAAGACATCAAGAGCCCAAGCTATGACATGGGTCCACTACATCATCAAAAAAAACACAGCCCCTTTGATAGCAAACCCTTTCTGTTTTCCCTCTTTCTACAATACAAGTAAAGCAGAGTTGAAACACAAAGGCAGAACAGAAAGCACAAAATAAGATCATGGATTGACCCCTGAGATATCAAAATATCTGTACTGAGAAATTAACATGGTCAGGGTGGATTTTTTAAATGCTCCAGTCTCATAAGGTTTAAATGTGTCATTCTTAGAGTAAATATGTGGAAGAATAGACACTAGCAATCTATTGACAACAAGAGCTAGTAAAAAATTAAGATAAATAATAATCTGAGATAATAAAGTTATTAACCAATATTATCAAGTTTAAGTTAATCAGGAACAAGTTTGTATACATCTAATAGCCTTAAAATAGACTTGAAAGAGTACAAGACAAAATTCAGCAGTCTATCACTAGGATGGAAATTTTAAATACACTCATTACAGTGTCTATAATTTTGCCCATATGATAATGCAGCTCATGTTTTCTGGTAAAACTGTGAATATCTGAAATCACCTAACATTTTCTCTTTTCCTGCCTCTCTTTTTATCCTTCACTCTTACTGTCCTGGGGTGGGTCACTTCTCCCCCTACACCCAACAGATTCATGTACCCAAGTTTTGTCTCAAGATCTATTTTTTCAGCTGAGCTCGGTGGCTCAGCCTGTAATCCTGCGCATTTGGGAGGCTGAAGTGAGTGGATTGCCTGAGCCCGTGGGTTCGAGACCCGCCTGGGCAGTGAGACCTCATCTCTACAATAAATCAAAAAATCAGCCGGGCTTGGTAGGGCGTGCCTGTAATTCCGGTTACTCGGAAGGCTGAGGCGAAAGGATTGCCGGAGCCCAGCAGGTCGAGGCTGCAGTGGCCGGGCGCAGCCACTGCACTCCAGTCTGGGCAACAGAGTGAGACTCCAACTCAAAAAAAAAAAAAAAAGATCTATTTTTTCAAAAGCCCAGGTAGCTAATCCCACAAACACTAAAGTCTTTTTTTCTAAGCAATGAAAATGCCATACTTATAGCCGTAATATTCCATGCGCTTGACTGCCTACCAATACATTCACGGAATAAGCATAATCCTAGGCACTGAAGACATAGCAGTCAATAAGCCCCTGTCCTGCAGCTGTCACTCAAATTCAGAGACAGTGAGGTAGGGATAAGTACTATGAAGAAAAAATCAAAGCAGGATATGGAGTGGGAGTGTGATGGGGAAGGAAGCAGAGCTATCTTCAATAAGGCCTCCAAGGAAGGAGGCTCATCTTTCGTTTACTGTAGTCTGGCATTAACTTGTTCCATGACCACATTTTACAATGATTATTTCTATTTTGCCTTATTTTACCTGGCATATCCAAAGAGTTTCTGTGTACCACTCTAGTGTCTGCAGCATCTACAATGTGGGTTAAGCTTTAGATGAAAATAAATATAAAGCCTTTTACCACTAATATTTGCATATAGAAAGTCAGTGATCTATAACAACACACATCCTGTAGTATGAGAATGTGGGTCATTGGAAACTGTGATGTATATAAGTTCTTCATTAGAGCCATTACACAATTAAAAAGCAAGTCTTTCTGAATGCTGAATCAAAAATTCAGTTTCTTAGGCTATGATAGTTTTCTTCCAGCATAAAGCAAGGTCCTGTTTCCCTTTAAGATTTATCTTGTTCAACCATGGAGCCAAGAGAATGCCCACTTAACTGAGGGAAGCCAACAAGATCTTGTCCACAAAGGTGGAATTTTTCTGCTATTCATCCTTATTTGGCAAGAGGCCCTTTGAGAAAATGTAGCTCATTATATTTAGAGTGCTTTGTCATACGTTCTTTTGCTCCGGTCTTGCTGATTTGATATGATACCTGACTGACGGATCCAAAACCAGGTTTACAGAAGGAAATGTACTCCCACAAAGTAGAATGGCAGTTAAGTGGGACAGGAACTCAGATCCACTCTAAGTCCATATATTCACCCCATTCACAGTGTTAAACTGTCTAGCGACAGATATAGAAGACTTTCTACTGTTATTAGCTTTATTTTATCTAGTGAAACATTTCTTACATAAAATGATAGAATTCCAAGATTTCTATAAACTCCAGAGCAAGTCTTTAGTAATATGGTACATTATCTGGATAATTGTTTAACCAATGCATAGCATTTTTATTTAAATATATACTATAGGATTACAACAGTTTGTAGTCTAACTTTAGACAGATTCCCAGACAACAAGTCTTTAACTTCAAATAATTGTGAGTGAACTTGGTTAAGCTACAGAACACCTATTCCAAGTAGAGGGTTAGATCTAGTCGGGGGCAACCAAGATCTGCACCTTGAGAAGTAGCAGACGAGGAGGCTGCACTCTTCATGATATGACAGTGCTCTAGAAGGGAAACCTCCAATCACACCAAATGATTCTGTATGTATTCGCTTTGTGAAATGAGTGAGCCACAGAGGATCTGATCATGGTGCAGCACACATTCACACCAATTAGGAAGACTCTTATTTTAAAAAAAACCCTTAGGGTCAAACTTTGCCTTTGAAAAATCCAACTGAGACTGGCAGCTCTGTATGTAATGAGGGAAAATACTCATATGATACATTGAAAACTGAAAGGTGGGACCCCAAGAAATTTAGAACAAAAGAACTTGGTAAAACAATTCTGGCAACAATGTAGCCATTTTAGCTTCAGTTCCAGCCCTGTCTCACTTTGCTGAGCAGTTCTGCTGATCATTAGCAAGAGACAGAACCAGCACTCCTAGGGTTAAAACCAGGTAATTATTCTAAGCCCCTTAAGCCTGTCAAGTTCTAATTCTTATTCTTCTAGGCATCTGTGATTCTGGCCTTGATGTATTGTTATTAGTTTACTGCAACTGGCCTCCATCCCACCACCTGGAGTCATAAGATACCAGTGCTTGGTGATGTCAAGACACAAGATGTATGTGATTTCTGTTATCTACATCAAAGAATGCAATTTTAAACATTCTCCTCAGCCCAAACTCCTCTCCAAGAACTTTATTTTTTTTAATCAATTTTTTATTCTGATGTTGTGGGGTACAGTTAAGGGTTAGGTATACAAATACGTTTCATTCAGGCACCCTGTTGATAAGAGGTGTTTCCCCATCCCCAGACAGATATTTGCTACCATTAGTCCCATCTCCCCCCCCCATAGTTTCCCACTACTGTCAGTCATTTTCTTATAGTATTATATTGGATGTTCAAGGTTTATTATATGAGTGAGAACATGTGATACTCAGATCTTTGTTTCTGTGAGAGGTCACTCAGTATTATATACTCTAGTTCCATCCAGGTTGCTGCGAAATTCATGATTCATGTTAGTAGGTAGCACCTTGTACTAAGGTTCCAGGGAAATTTCTGAGACTGAGGAGGAAAATCTCTGGCAGGGGGTGGGGAGGTGGGGATGGCCTAAGAGGGACAGTCTCAGGCAGTGGATATTCTCATGAGATCTTGGCATGCCTATCTCTGCAAAGTCTTTATTTTGGTCTAACCCTGCTAGGATATTAATATGCCCAAATCTCCCCTCACCATTTTCAGAAGACAGTTCTTAGCTGATTCAGGGCCCCATTTTGTTTTGGTCCAAACACCCTTAATCTGCTGATAGGCTAAAAGAAGTGTTAAGTAATTAAATGTAAAATGACAGAGTCAAAAAGATATAGGCTACCCTTTTCAGTAGTCTCATTTACTGAGGAACTATAATGCCTTCATTTTATGTCCAGGCTTACCATGGTAGGTAGAAGAGTCCACGAAACAGAGAATGACTTTGTTAAAAATTCTGTACTGGTCAAATAAAACATGTTTGAAGATTGGACTGAACCTACCAGCAGCATATGACTTCTGCCCTACAATTCATGTTTTCATGCAATATCAAATTTCTGGCTTTTCATTTATGTTATTTATTGACTGAACAATTCACAGAAAAACTACCAACATAAATGGCATTTTATAAACATTTATATCTCACAGTTCCAAATCAAAAAGATGAGAGCAAATGTTAGCTAGATGATTCTGTCTGAAAGTTTCTCATGAGATAACAGTCAACCTGTGGTCTGGGGATGGACTCTCAATTCAAGATTCAACTAGCAGGACAGGATCTGTCACTCATGTCACATCTCATAATGTCCCCTTCCAAGCTCACCCAGTTGAGGTGTAAGTTCCTACTGCCTGTCAAACTGAGGGTTTCTGTTTTTTTTTTTGCCTCCATAAGTGGGCTGCCCCAGTGGGTTCACAATGTATTAACCTGTTTCTACAATGACACATGCTCATGACAGAGAAAAAGGGTAATAGAGAGCCCACAGAAGCCAGAGTTCCCATAACCTCATATTAGAGGTGACACACAATTGCTTCTTCCCTTATTTATTCACTAAGAAGCAATTCATTACATTCACATTCAAGGGAAGGGGCTTGTCACGGGTAAGAATATCACAAAGTAAGGATTACTGGGGCGCATTTCACAGGATCCCACCCCACACGAGTTCTGCCTTCTCCTGTTCACAGGGACTTGTCATTCGTATTGTCTTGCACTTTGCTTGTGGCTTAATTACTCTCTGCCACATCTTTGGAGACCTCAGAGGTAGTGACACTGCTATTGGGGAACATGAAAGCATTCAACCCTGAGAAGGTCACAGCGCAATGGAGATCCTGCTTGAAACAAAGAGGTCTGACAGGAATAGAGATATGGGCCAGTAGTTGTTTCAGCATCACATTAACATTCAGCTTTGTAGAACTCCAGTTATAAACTTAAGAATGGATTATAAACTTAAGAATGGATCTCACTGTTTAGGGGCTATACTACAATAAGATGAAATCCCTCCTCTGATTCTTCTGGTGCCTACACAGCCTCCACTGACCCACTGACCAGCTGGTCTACATGTTTACACAGGCACCTGTTCTGGGCAGTAGAAGCCCTTGTTGGCTCTTTCTCCCATTTTGTCCCTTCTGCTGAAGGCTCAAGGTAAGAGCTGAAGACATTCATATTGTCATGAGGCAAGCAAAGGGGGAAAGTACCGCCCTTTCCTGGCTAGATCACTTTGGAATCTATCCCCCTGTGCCTGTGAGAAGACTGGGACAGCACTGATTCTGTACCGATACACATCCCAGCCTGACACATCTAGACAAGGAGTCTAGAATAGCTCTGCCCCAGCCACTGGACACATTTCGCCTGGGCTGTGTTTCCCTGAGTAGGTTTTCATTAAAGTAGCAGAATATCAAGGGTAAAGGTGAAGGATGACTTTAAGACAAAGGCTTCAAACTTTGGCCCTATCTATGAACAAAGCAAAGAAATTCTCCTCTGTGGTCCAAACCATCTGTGACATGAAGTTAGCATGCCAAAATACTTTGGTCAATTTTACACAGTATAGAGGTGACATGAGAGGCACAGAGATCACCCTACTGTGTTTATCATAAAGCTACCCTGAAAATTTAGATCTTACAAACATCTATTTCCTTCACTAATTCCATGTAGGTAAAAAGACTGGAAGTTGGTCATGTAGGTCTCAAAATATAATCAAGTCTCATCACCTAATGGCTTCTGTCTCATTTGTCAAGCATCTCATACTTAAAGATCAGATGTCATTTTTGAGCTCAGTAGTAGAGGTAAACCCTTAGCAAGAAAGTTGTGCTGAGCACATTCACATGTGAAGTCATGCCAGTGACTAGAAAGGGCAGACAGTTCTACCAGATCACTGGATTTGGAGGGCATGGGGATGCAACTCCAGATCTCTACCAAAAACTTGTTGCCTCCACTTCTGGGAGCACCATCAGCAGCCTCCAGCCACCACCTCCTTCAGAGTTGACCTCCACTTCAAGGCTACCTCATCCATTACTGACCACAGTGGGTGTATGAAGGCAGTGATCTCAGGCCACCCTGGAGCAACCATGAAAGGCCACATGCATGGCAATGTCAGTTAAGACATTGCTGGGCCCGCACCACAGTTACCTGCTCCTGCTGCACAATCCTGCTTCCTTTCCCATCCCTTAGACAGAATCATATCTCTAAATACTATATTTCATGCCAAATTTCACTTCCTTCTGTTTCCAAACAATACAACCTGCAACACCAGGCAAAAGAGCTTTGAGAAATGTGACCTTCTGTGTCCAGAATCCCTGCTCATCAAAAAAACAAAGTCCTCATTAACTCTCTGAACATTCTCAAGTAACATTTTCTGCCCTATGCTGGCAACTCTGACTGCTGGCGTCTGTACTTCTCCAGTTTCCATAGTCACATGCCAACTCTCCCACTGTTAAGGCATGCCAATTATCTTATCTCTAGCATGGTAACATGCCCAGGGGATGACTCTTCTCCAAGAACACTTTCTGTGTCTTGCTTATCCAACTAAACACATATATGTCTGAATAGTCAAAGTTGTTTCTACCTCTTGGTATTAGGAGAAAGCACTGCCTATTGTAAGATCAATGGCCTAGACAGAGTCCAATAACTGGCTCTACACATTCAGTGATGCCAGGGAGGGTCTTCACTCAGAGACCCCAAACTGGTAGTGGGAAATGAAGTATATTCATCTTCCCAGCAGTAGAATTCTCAGAGAATAATGATTGAAAATCAGCACTGCTGCATAATCCTTGAGACCTTAAAAAATACAAATATTAAACATACATAAGCAAAAAATGTCTCTATTAATATATCCCCAAAAAGCAATAGGTCAAATCATAGAAGTCAGTTTTAAACCTATACCAAAGCCTGCACTTAATTACCTTGGAAAGTCATTTGTCTATAAATTCCATGTATGGTAACATCAACCATAGCACCAAGGAAAATCATATCACACAAAACTCTGTAAGACCTGCTTTGACTAGCATAAAACACCATAACTGTGTTATTCCTTAAAATGTTTTATCTTTTCTGAAAGTGCCAACAGCCAAATTTGTCATGAACCAAAGTACCATGGAGAGATTCCTTATGAATATGATATCACTATCCACACATTTGACATGATAGCAAAATTTTCTACAAAGAGACACTACACAAATTACAAATGCACAAAAGTGGCCTCATGAGTCTTCACCAAAATATGCAGCTGCATGAGAGAACAGGGAGGATGGTCATGTCTCTTACTTTGCTGTGCTTCATCACTGATATTCCTCACATTGAGAAATGTTTTATGAACCTACAAGGCCTAGGAAGTCTTGGATTGATAAAACTGTACAGTAAAATATATGCACAGTGAAAACATAGAGGACACATTAAGCCATAAATGTATTCTTTCTGATGAAGCATTTTTTTTCTATGTGCAACAGAAAAATGAGAACATGATGTTGGTTGTGGAAATGCACCATGCTGCTCCAGCACAGGCACTCATGGAAGACTTGCCATCCTCAGTCACCTGCAGCATCTGCTCCCCAGCCTGGAATCCCCTCTCTCCTAAACACATTGAGTCCTCTGCTGTGAGACTACTTTTATTTTTAGCTTAATCTATTATTCTACCAAAAACTGCCTGCACCCAGAGCTCTATGCCACAGACAGGGTTTTTCATAAAACATAATACATTTAATCAAATTTCTATAACAGGAGCTTTCAGAATGAAGACCCAAAGACAATGGAAACACTTTTTATTTTGATGCTTAGGTTCAGTGAAGAACTGTGATAGGACAAAAAGAATATGATATAATTGAGTAGACTGAGAGGGGTCACCCAGCAAGGTCTGCCTGTCTAGACTCTTCTTGGTCTCTCTGTAGCATCCCTTCCTCTGGGTATTGGACAGGATCCCTCTAGAATGATGGTCTGATGACTTACTATTAGTCTAGGTAGGTCAAGGAATTTCATTATCATTTACACATAGAGGCAAAGGGAAGGTGAAAGTCATATTTCTAGGTTTTATAAGCTGGCTTAGGGAAAGAGGATTTCTAGTTTCTATACCTGCCTTGGGAAAAAAGAATAGGAAACAAGAAAGCAGGAGATGAGGTCACAGAAAGAACTTCTTTCTGAAGTTGCTCCTGGGCCCTTCCCATCAGTTTTAGTTCAAAGTTCTCAGCAGGCCAAAATACTACTCTCACTGTGTATCACTTCTCCATAGAATGTTTTCTAAGAAGCTTCTTATTTGAGAATCCAGACACCCCAAGGCTTTTCAGGGAACAGAGTTCTGCTGGATGACTGAGCGCTGCCCTCTCCTGGCCAGCACATCCATTAGGTCCAACAGTGACTGCCCTGTGGTTCAGTCTTGGTGCAGGACCACCCCTGTCTTCCAAGGCATAGAGTCAGAAATTCAGTTCACAGCCATGTCCTATAGGCTCAGATTCCTCATTCTGGAGTTAAATGCATGTCCCTTGGAGGAAAGCTCAAATGATTTACTTGTTTGATCCATCTGGTCAAATGAGCCAGTTAGGGATCTACAGAAGAACTGTTTAGTTTAGTTTTCCGATATAGACTTACCATTAGGTGGAGTTCCAGGCTGCAGTTCTTTTTTTTTTTCTTTTTAGTTGGAGTCTCACTCCATTACCCAGGCTGGAGCGCAGTGGCATGCTCACAGCCACCCCAGTGTTGAACTGCTGAGTTCCAGTGATCCTTCCGCCTCAGCCTTCCAAGTAACTAGAACTACAGGCGTGCACTACCAGCTAATTTTTTTATTTTATTGTAGAGACAAGGTCTTGCCAAGTTTCCCGGGCTGGTCTCAAACCCGTGGACTCAAGCAATCCACTCTCTTTGGCCTCCCAAAGTGCTGGGATTACAGGCTGAGCCACTGAGCCCAGCCAAGACTGCAATTCTTTCTACCAATGGGGATACCTTCAGGTTCCAATGCTTGGGAGGCAGAACTCTGGTTGAGCATGTTCCTGATTGTTCTTAATGGAGAGATAAACACTTATCCAAAAGACAAGATTACCAACAACAAGATTCTATGCCTTACATCCTTACCTGATCCACAATACAATAACTGATCAATTTAGAAGGATAATATAGAATATATAGCTGTGCCACACAGGTAACTTCAATAATTCATTCTTCCATATCCTGTAACTCCAAGCAAGTGTAGTTAGTGGGCCAGACCTCTCCATTGCTCAGAATCATAGGCTTGCCTGTGCCCTAGAAAGCTTGGTACAGAGAAGTTCCCAGCTCTGATTACAGGCTGGCACTTAGACAATGAGCTACAAGAAAGACTTTTGTATGTCCTTCAAGTCCAAGTGTGTTTATGAACACTTCTTGTATATCTCCTCTTAGCCTGAGAACTCTTCATTCTTTACAAGCTGGAAAGAGAATCCTTCATGCTCAACGCAACACAGGGAGTCTTGAAAACAAGTAATATCAGAGGTCTAACATCACTACAGACTTCAATTCCATCCTAATGCCAAGAACCTTAAGAGGACATTTCATCACACTTTGTCCTAAAGGAAGAGGGCTTGTGACTCAGCAATATTACATTTCTATCAATACCTTCTGGATAAAATAGACAGATATCATTCCTACCTCATTGTCTTGACTTTTGGCTTACAGGTTTTGCAAGCAGGCCTAGGCATTACTGACCATGAATACTATCCTGCTACCAATTCTTGCTAGAAAATAAGACTCAAACATTACTTCAAAAGTGTCCTCAAGGGAAGATGGCGATGACAGAGGTGGAATTGTGAGATTCTCCAAACGTGAGTTACCAAAAAGACTCTTATTTTTCTTCCCCCATCCCCCTGCCCACCACCAGCTGCACCGGTCCGAGGCCCAGGGAACCTCGGTCCCACGCAGGGCCGGGCATTATGGTCCCCGGCTGCTGCTGCTCCACTACACGTGACCCTGCCGATGCAGGAGTCTCAGGTCTCAGTTCCCTCCCTGGCTACATTGTCTTGCCCAGCACCCAACACTAAGCCGCCAGTCACCCAGGGAGGCTCTGGGCACCCACCTCTCAGAGATACTGATTCCATTTCTGGCTGAAGTACCCTGTGAGGGGCCCAGGGCCACTCTCACTGCTCACTATCTGCCCTTTGGAGCTTTGGAGCTCTGGAGTTCTGGGCCCACCCTGGTTGAGGCACCCAGCATGCTACCCCATGCTTGTGTAAGGGAACAGCATATCTTAAGGAGGTGCTGACCGGAGGCTCTCAGCTCCAGAGGAGGGAACTCCCGACTCCCTCCTCCACCCCAGCCTGCTGGTGACACCCCGGACCCAGTGTCCAACTGTGCAGCTGATCCCCGGCGCCTCACAAGCCACCACAGCCCATCATACTGGATTGCCCAGGGACCCAGACAAGTGGAGAGAAAGGATCCGTGAAAAAGAAGCTGCCACCACGGCCATTCCCTAGGCAGAGATTTGCATTGCCCCGCCCACCTACAAGCAGCCTCCACCTCGGTTCCTAAGGTAACGTCACTAAACAGGAGTCAAATCCCACCCTACACTGAATCAGACACAGGCAATTAAGAGTCACAGACCTCCCAGGCAGCAGGCTAAAAGAACAAACCCAAGTTTCAAGTAAATCTAGCTGCCTGCAATGAAAGCAAAGGGGAGAGGATGGAGATCGGAGCTGAAGAGACTTTAGACACTCAGGAAAGATTCCAGAGCTAGTCTGATTTCTTATTTTGACTTTTGATTTTATCATTTTGACTGTTTTGATCACTTTTGCTTGTTTTTTGACAGACACTATCTGTTTGGGCTAGGGAAAACGTATCAAAAGTCATGATTTTATTGGTCTGTCTTTGTGTAGCTACCAGTATTCTTTAGGGAATTTTGCCAGCATTTTTTTCACTTCTCTCTGTGCTTGTGTTTCTTTTTCACCTGTTAGTTGGTATGTATGTCTGTTTTCCCTCTCACTCTTCTCTCTTTCTAACTTTCTATTGACCCCCCCCTTCCTCCATCATTTTCCTCTTTTGTACCTCCTTTCATTCCAGGGATCAAACCTGCATCCCACTGCACAGACAGATTGTAAGGCAGTGGGAAATAGGTTTCAGTGTGCTCATACACCTGTTGGTGGATGCTGGAATCAGCATATAGATTCTGAATCACAGCTTCCCCTCAATTAAACCTCAAAACTGCAAAAAGTACAGCCCAGAGCCCACACTCCAACCACAAAAGCAAACAGAGCCAGAGGACCCTCATAAGGAAGAACAGGAGATTGCACAAGCGAAGCAAAAGCAAGCCCACTTTCCCTGAAAAACAGAATTAAAGAAGGGGAGGGAAAGGAGGAGAGAGAGAAAAATATACACAAATGAAGAAAAACCAAAAGAAGAATATGGGTCACTCCCAGACCCCTGGAAGGGCACACACTGAGAAAACTGACTTCGGAATGCAAACAATGAAGAGCCCCCAGAATGACTGGTCTCAAACTACAAACCTAGATATCAAGACATTAATGGAAAGATTAAAAAGAATTAAGGAGAGACAAGAAGAAACTAGGAAGGAGCTGATAACTGAGATAACAGTAATAAATAATACTCTGAATGAAATAATTAACAAACTGATAAGCATGGAAAGCAGAATTACCCAAGCAGAAGAAAGAAACTCAGAGCTTGAGGACCAAAATATAGCACTAATCCAAACTGTTAAAACACAGAAAACAGACTTCCAGCAAGATGGCAACAGGCAACCCGGTCTGTGAAAACCTCTGCAAAGGAGAACTGCAGTGGGTCTCTGACTCTCGCCCCGGGGGCTACGGTCCCCAACACCACAGCCTGCTCTTCATACAGAGCTCAGCCACTGCCACTGCTGGGGCATCACAGTGGTCTGGACAGCCACTGCAGCGTAGACACCACCGCCACAGCCGCTGCAGCCACCACAGCCACCAACACCACTGCCGGAAGCACATCACACCAGCCGGGCTGGAGGTGACCCACAACTTCAGTCCTTGAAGCCCCTTCAGGGAAGATCTACTGGGCTCGCTGCCACCTCTCCTGCGACTGAGACGTCCTGCCCACCGTAAGTCTCCTGCTGTCTGCCCTGAGGAAGGCAGCCATCTTGCCATCTTCACCCTCTGGAGTCCCTGTCCAGCCCCACCCCCTCTGGGGGGAGCAGCTGAGATAGCACCACCTGCTGGCGATTCAAGGTAACAACACCGAAACGGGAGAAACAAGCTTGATAAAGACATAGGCCAGAGTGGTGAGCAGAGGGCGATCTGAACTGTCCTTCATAGCAGACCAGGGGCAACTGACCCTAACTGCAAACTAATTTACCAGCTTGAAAAGAAAACTAGAAATCAGACCTGAAAGGACATTGGACTTAAATGAAATATCTCAGAGTGTGCTTCATTGATTCTGTTAGTTTAATGAAATAATTCTATTCCTACTGTATTGTTCCTTTTTTTCTTTTTTCCTCTTCCCTTTCTATTTTCCTCTTCCTTTTCTTCTCTTGGTAAACCATATCTTTGTATAGAGGAACAGCACACTAATAAGGAGGTTGGATAGCTGGTATGATAGCACCACTATATGTTTTATTTTTGTCTGTATGAGAGTTGGTTTGTCTATAGCTGTGGTCTATTGTTTTTATCTGTTTCAGTATAGGCCTCTTTCTCTATTTGTTGGCACACTCGTTTGTTTCCCCCCTTACTCCTCTATCTCTCCACCCCCCACTTCAAGACACTGTTTGCTCCATTCTCTCCCCTCTGCTAACCACATTTTATTTCAGGGAGTAAACCTACAGCCCCACTGCATGGACAGATTCCAAGGCAGTGGGAAGTGGGTTCCAGATTATTCACACACCTGTGAGAGAACACCAGGACCTGCCGATAGATTTTGAATCACAGCTCCCCCCTTAAGTAAATCTCAAACTGCAAAAAGGACCACCCCCAACCTACAGTGCAACTCCAGAATTGAACAAAGTAAGAAGGCATACATAAAGAATAGGAGATTGAACAAACAGAAGTAAAACCAATCCCTTTACCCCTGAATAGAAGAATTAAAGAAGACGGTGATGTGAAGGGAAGGAAAAAGTAGGGAGGGGGAAAAATCGCACAAATGAAGGAAAACCAAAAGAAGAAAATAGGTCTCACACCGACCCCTGGGAGATCAGACACTGAGAAAACAGATTCTGGAACACAAACAATGAAGAGCCCCCAGAATGACTGGTCACATGCAACAAGACATCAGGACATTAATGGAGAGAATTTTAAAAATTGAGGAGAGACAAGAGGAAAATAGGAAGGAGCTGATGTGAGAAATGACAGGAGTAAAGAATACTGTGATGGAAATGAATAACAGACTAATAAGCATGGAAAGCAGAAGAAAGAATCTCAGAGCTCGAAGACCAAAACACAGAACTAACCCAAACTGTCAAAAGCATAGAAAAGAAGCTCAAAAAGACAGAAAAAACCTGCAAGAGATGAATGATCACTTCAAGAGACCAAACCTAAGAGTAATTGGGCTTCCTGAGGCAGAGAGAGAAATAGAAGCCACACTGGAAAAAACATTTCATGAAATCATTCAAGAAAACTTCCCTCATCTCATCAAGGATGAAAAAATTCAAAGACAAGAGATTCAGAGAACCCCTGCAAGACAACAAATAAGAAGACCAACTCCCAGACATAATAATTCACCTAAACAAAGTAGCTATAAAAGAAAAAATCTGAAAGGCAGCAAGAGAAAAAGCCCAGACTACCTACCAGGGAAAACAAAATAGAATAGCAGAAGATTTATCCACAAAAACCCTTCAGGCTAGGAGAGCCTGGAGCCCTATCTTCAAAGTTCTAAAAGATAAACAATTTCAACCAAGAATAACCTACCCAGTCAAACTAAGCTTCATTAGTGAGGGAGAATTTAAATCTTTTCCAGATATCCAATCCCTAAGAACCTACGCTGCCACCAGACCACCTCTACAAGAAAAACTTAAGAAAGTACTGAACACAGAAGAAAAAGAAAAAAAGAACAACAACATTCTTCACAAGAGTACAGGCAAAAGATTAAAAACACACATGAGCCAACTCCAGAATCCAAAGAAAGACAAAAAACAAACAGGAACAACTCTGTAAGAACCTTATGATAGGGATCAACTCTTGCATTTCAATTATTAGCCTAAATGTGAATGGACTAAATGCACCACTGAAAAAACATAGAATGTAAAAATGGATAAAATATCATCAGGCAACAATCTATTGCCATCAAGAGACTCACCTCACTAGAAAGGACACCCACAGGCTCAAAGTAAGAGGATGGGAAACAAACTTTCAGGCAATCAGAATACAAAAGAAGAGAGGAATAGCTATCTTAATTTCAGGCAAAACACTCTTCAGGCTATTAAAAATCAAAAAAGATACAGAAGGCCACTACATAATGATAAAAGGCTCAATCCATCAACAAGAAATATCTATCCTAAACATATATGCACCCAACATAGGTGTACCAACTTTCATAAAGTAACTTCTAGGAAAACTAAATAAAGATATTGACTCTAACACCATCATAACTGGGGACATTAATACCCCACTCACACCCCTAGACAGATCATCAGGACAAAAAATCAGCAAGGAGATCCGGAACCTCAATGAGACTCTGGACCAAATGGACTTAATTGATACCTACAGAACACTCCATCCAAAGACCACCGAATG
>NW_007258083.1:12839-15011 GCF_000164805.1 Carlito syrichta | reverse complement strand
CTACCTAGGTTGGAACCAAAAGAAATTGAGACCCTAAATAGACCAATAACAATCAAGGAAATTGACTATGCAATAAGAAAACTTCTACAAAAAAAGCCCTAGTCCACATGTCTTTCCAGCAGAATTCTACAAGACATTTAAGGAGGAGATGATACCAATCCTACTGAAGGTATTCCAAACAAACAAACAGAAACCCAAATAAAGAACACAATTCCAATCACAATAGCCACAAAAAAATGAAATACCTTGGCATCTTCCTAACCAGAGATGTGAAAGACCGTTAAAATGAAAATTACAAAACACTGCTCAAAGAAATCAAAGATGACACAAACAAGTGGAAAAATATCCCATGCTCATGGATTGGAAGAATCAACATTGTGAAGATGTACATCTTACCTAAGGCAATCTACAAATTCAATGCAATACCCATCAAATTACCAGCAACATTCTTCTCAGACCTGGAAAAAATAACACAGGAATTCATATGGAAACACAAACGTCTAAGAATAGCCAGATAATCCTCAGAAAAAAAAAACAAAGCAGGTGGTATCACATTACCAGACTTCAAACCTTACTATAAAGCTACAATCATCAAAACAGCTTGGCATTGGTACAGGAACAGGCATATAGATCAGTGGAATAGAATTGAGATTCCAGAAGCACAACCTCAATTTCTCAACCAACTCATCTTCTACAAAGCCCACACCACCTACCACTGGGAAGAGGAGAACCTATTCACTAAATGGTGCTGGGAAAACTGGCTAACCTCATGCAGAAGATTCAAACAGGACCCCTATCTAACCCCATGCACAATGTTAACTCCAAATGGATCAGAGACCTAAATGTAAAACCTCAAACCATAAGAACCTTAGAAAAGGAAGGAAATACCCTCATGGAAATCGGAACTAGCATCCAATTCCTGAACAAAACCCAAAACCCACAGGTCATACGAAAGAAGATAGACAAGTGGGACCTTATTAAACTGACAACCTTCTGCAAATCCCAAGAAACCATCAAGAGAGCAGGGAGACAGCCTACAGACTGGGAAAAAGTATTTGCCAACTCCAGGTCTGACAAAGGCTTAACATCCTGGATCTACAAGGAACTCAAACATGCTGAAAAGAAGAAAACAAACAACCCCATTATAAAATGGGCAAAAGATATGAACAGACATTTCACAAAAGAAGACATCCGAGCAGCCAACAAACACATGAAGAAATGCTCAACCTCACTAATCATCAAGGAGATGCAAATCAAAACCACACTGTGATACCACCTAACTCCAGTCAAAATGGCAATTATCAACAACTCAAATAATAACAGCTGCTGGAGAGGGTGTGAAGAAAAAGGGAACACTTATACTCTGTTGGTGGGAGTGTAAACTAGTGCAACCTCTGTGGAAAGCAGTGTGGTGATTCCTAAAATCTCTAAAAATCAACCTTCCATATGACCCGGCAATCTCCCTATTGGGAATATACCCTGAAGACCTCAAATCACTCTGTAAAAAAGATACCTGCACACGTATGTTTATCGCAGCATTATTCACAATAGCAAGAACCTGGAAACAACCATGCTGCCCATCAAAAGAGGACTGGATTTTTAAAATGTGATACATATACACGATGGAATACTACACAGCCATAAAAAAGAACAAAATCATGAATTTTGCAGCAACCTGGATGGAACTAGAGTCTATAATACTGAGTGACCTCTCACAGAAACAAAGATCCAAGTAACACTTGTTCTCACTCATATAATGGACCTTGAACATCCAATGTAATACTATAAGAAAATGACTGACAGTACTGGAAAACTATTGGGGGGAGGGGGGATGGGAATAACAGTCACAAATATCTGTCTGGGGATGGGGAAACACCTCTTATCAACAGGGTGCCTGAATGAAACATAACTGTACACCTAACCCTTAACTCTACCTCACAAAATCATAATAAAAAATACTGATTAAAAAAAGACACCGAAAACAAGCTGAAAAAGACAGAACAAAAGCTTTGAGAGATGAGCAATTACTTCAAGAGACTGTACCTAAGAGTAATTGGCATTCCTGAGGCAGAAAGAGAGACAGAGACAACACTGGAATAAACCTTCCATGAGATCATTCAAGAAAACTTCCCTTATCTAATCAGTGATGCAAAAATTCAACACAAGAGATTC
>NW_007258083.1:1668-12251 GCF_000164805.1 Carlito syrichta | reverse complement strand
AAGTAAGAGGATGGGAAACAAATTTTCAGGTGAATGGAACACAAAAGAAAGGAGAAGTCATGATCCTAATTTCAGACAAAATACCATTTAAAAATGGCATTCAAAAATTTAAAAAGATAGAGAGGACCACTACATAATGATAAAAGGTTCACTCTATCAACAAGAAATATCTATCATAAATATATATGCACCCAACATAGGTGCACCAACTTTCATAAAGCAGCTACTAGAAAAACTAAAGATAGATATTGATGCTAACATCATCATAACTGGGGACTATAATACCCCACTCACAATCCTAGACAGATCATCAGGACAAAAAAATCAGCAAGGAGATCCGGAACCTCAATGTGACTGTGGACCAAATGGACTTAATTGATACCTACAGAACCCTCCATCGAAAGACCACAGAATACACATTCTACTCATCACCGCATGGAACGTATTCTAAGATCGAGCACATAATTGGCCATAAATCAAGCATAAGCAAATTTAAAAGGACCGTAATATTACCATGCACCTTCTCAGACCACAGTGGAATAAAAATAAACATTGACACCAACAAGGTCACCCCAAAACCCACAAAGACATGGACACTGAATAGCATGATGCTAAACAACTCCCAGTTCAATGATGAAATCAAAACAGAGATCAAAAGATACCTGGAAACAAATGAAAATGAAGAAACATCTTACCAAAATCTCTGGGACGCCATGAAAGCTATAGTAAGAGGGGAATTTATATCCCTACAAACACACATGAAGAAAATGGAAGGAACACAAATAAACAGCCTAGTAAGCCACCTAAGGAAGCTGTAAAAGCAAGACCACAAAAACCCTAATTTCAGCAGAAGAATTCAGATCACCAAAATAAAAGCCCAAATCCAGGACATAGAAGACAAGAAGATAATACAAAAAAATCAATGAAACAAAAAGCTGGTTCTATGAAAAGATAAACAAGATCGATGGTCCCCTAGCTAGACTGGCCAAGAAAAACGAGAAAAAACCCGAATAAGCACAATCAGAAACAGAAAAGATGAAGTCACATCTGATCCTGAAGAAATACAAAAGATCATTAGAGACTACTATGTACACTTGTATGGAAACAAACTTGAAAACCGTAAAGAAATGGAGGACTTTCTGACATCACACAACCTGTCTAGGTTGGAACAAGAAGAAATTGAGACCCTAAATAGACCAATAACAATCAAGGAAATCGTCTACATAATAAGAAAACTACCTACAAAAAAAAGCCCTGGACCAGATGGGTTTCCAGCAGAATTCTACAAGACATTTAAAGAGGGAGCTGATACAAATCCTACTGAAAGTACTCCAGGCGATTGAAAAAGATGGAACTCTCGCCAAATCATTTTATGAAACCAACATCACATTGATACCCAACTCAGGTAAAGATCCAACAAAGAAAGAGAACTACAGGCCAATATCTTTGATGAACATAGATGCTAAAATTCTCAACAAGATCCTAGCAAACCGGATTCAACAATACATCTCAAAATTCATCTATCATTACCAAGTAGGCTTCATACCTGGGATGCAAGGCTGGTTCAACATTCATAAAACCATAAATGTAATTAAATACATCAACAGATGTCAAAAAAACCCCACATGATTATATCATTAGATGCAGAAAAAGTTTTTGATAAAATCCAGCACCCCTTCTTGATAAGAACCCTCGAACATCTAGGCATATGGGGAACATACCTAAAATAGTAAAAGCCATCTACTAGAAACCCACAGCCAGCATACTCCTAAATGGACAAAAATTGGAACCAATTCCCCTGAAAACTGGAACCAGACAAGGATGCCCACTCTCACCCCTCCTGTTCAATATAGTATTGGAAGTCCTGGCTCGAGCAATCAGAGAAGAGAAGGCAATCAGGAGTATCCAAATAGGAAAAGAGGAAGTCAAGTTATCTCTCTTTGCAGATGACATGATTGTGTACCTTGAAAACTCAAGAAAATCTGTCAAAAACCTCCTTACACTGATAAAGTACTTTGGCAAAGTCTCAGGATCTAAAATAAATGTGCAAAAGACAATCGCATTTCTTTACACCCAAAATAATCAAACAGAAACCCAAATAAAAAGCACAATTCCATTCACAATAGCCACACAAAAAAAAATGAAATACCTTGGCATCTTCCTAACCAGAAATGTGAAAGACCTTTACAATGAAAACTACAAAACACTGCTCAAAGAAATCAAAGATGACACAAACAAGTGGAAAAATATCCCATGCTCATGGATTGGAAGAATCAACATTGTGAAGATGTCCATTCTACCTAAGGCAATCTACAGATTTAATGCAATACCCATCAAATTACCAGCAACATTCTTCTCAGAGCTAGAAAAAAACAACACAAGAATTCATATGGAGACACAAATATAAACCAAGAATAGCCAGAACAATTCTCAGCAAAAAAAAAAACAAAGCAGGTGGTAACACATTATCAGACTTCAAACTCTACTATAAAGCTACACTCATCAAAACAGGTTGGTATTGGTATAGGAAAAGGCATATAGACCAATGGAATTGAATTGAGATTCCAGAAGCAAAACCTCAATTTCTCAACCAGCTCATCTTCGACAAAGCCCCCACCACCTACCACTGGGGAGAGGAGAACCTATTCAGTTAATGGTGCTGGGAAAACTAGCTGACCACATGCAGAAGATTGAAACAGAACCCCTATCTATCCCCATGCACAAAAATTAACTCCAAATCAGAGACCTAAATGTAAAACCTCAAAGCATAAGAACCTTAGAAAAGGAAGGAAATACCCTCATGGAAATCGGAACTGGCATCCAATTCCTGAACAAAACCCGAAACCCACAGGCCATAAGAGATAAGATAGACAAGTGGAACTTCATTAAACAGATAAGCTTCTGCAAAGCCAAAGAACCATCAAGGGAGCAGGGAGACAGCCGACAGACTGGGAAAAAGTATTTGCCAACACCAGGTCTGACAAAGGCCTAACATCTTGGATCTACAAGGAACGCAAACGTGCTGAAAAGAAAAAAACAAACAACCCCATTATAAAATGGGCAAAAGATATGAACAGACACTTCACAAAGGAAGACATCTGAGCAGCCAGCAGACACATGAAGAAATGTTCAACCTCACTAATCATCAGGGAGATGCAAATCAAAACCACACTGAGATACCACCTAACTCCAGTCAGAATGGCAATTATCAACAACTCAAAAGATAACAGCTGCTGGAGAGGGTGTGGTGAAAAGGGAACACTTCTACACTGTTGGTGGGAGAGCAAACTAGTACAACCTCTGTGGAAAGCAGTGTGTCAATTCCTAAAAGCTCTAAATATCGACTTCCCATATGACCCTGCAAACCCCCTACTGGGAATATATCCTGAAGAACTCAAATCACTCTTAAAAAGATACCTGCACACGTATGCTTATCACAGCATTGTTCACAATAGCAAGAACCTGGAAGCAACCATGCTGCCCATCAAAAGAGGACTGGATTTAAAAAATGTGGTACATATACACGATGGAATATTACACAGCTATAAAAAAGAACAAAATCATGAATTTCACAGCAACCTGCATGGAACTGAGTCTATAATACTGAGTGACCTCTCACAGAAACAAATATCTGAGTATCACATGTTCTCACTCATATAGAGAGCCTTGATCATCCAGTGTAATACCATAAGAAAATGACTGACAGTGGTGGGAATCTATGGGAGTGCAGGGAAAGGAGATGGGATTAATGGTAGTAAATATCTGTTGGGGACAGGGAGACACCTCTTATCAACAAGGGTGCCTGAACGGAGCATATTTGTGTACCTAACCCTTAACTGTACCCCACAATATCATATTTAAAAATATTGATTATAAAAAAAAGTGTCCTCATATTAACCCTTTATCAGAAGGGCCAAGACACCAAGGGCCAGTATATCCCTGAATCACAAGGCAATATTCTCCAAGAATTTAAGCCTCTGTCAGCAAAAGTAATACTGTTTGGAGATGGGACAAAAGACATACCCATGTTCCAGATGAGACCTGGGGAATCTGTTTTCAATTGCAAAACATCTTGGTTATGGCAGCAATGAAAATATGCCTTCCAGCCTCCTGCCGATAGAAAAAGAAATTGACAGTTGATGGTTCAGCTAGCTCACAGAGAATCTACTTTAAATAAAAGGGCATATGGCTCAAGATGAGAATATATGTGAACCTGTCAGCAGAAGCCCATGGCCTAGCCATCTGGTCAGTAGACTATGGAAAAAGACCAGAGAGTCAAAAGCAAGAAGTCTATGTAAAGGCTTATCCATGGAGAGAGCATGTGGATTTCACATTGCTTGTTAAAACCCATGAGAGATCAACACCCACAGAACACTCACTGAACTACCAAATAGACAAAATGGCTCTGCTAGTTTTCATCAATCAGCAAGTGAGTGCAAAACATGGTGACAGAGATGAAGGTTTTATATGTGACCAACAGCAGGAGATGCCAATAGCTACTACTGTTGCTGTCTCTGAATGCACAATTGGACAGAGATAAACAACACGTCAAAATATTGCACTCCAATAAGGAAACTGACATACCACTTGGTAGCAAGTTGACTATCTTGAACCCCTTCAGTTCTAGAAAATCCAGTGATACCAACTCCTAGGATCAGATACCTATCTTCCTGTAGGTTCGTCTTACCTGCTTAAGGAGTCTCAACCACTGCCATGCGTCAGGGTCATTTTCTCCTTCCACAGTCATGGAATTCCACACAGCAAAGTATATCATCAGCACCTGAAATCACAGGGAAAAAAAGGTGACTAAAGTGACACTTGATAATGAAGTCAACTAGTCATGTAAATAGCATTATTCAGAAGCAGATAAATTCAAAAGACATCAAAATAGACAAAAAGCAATGCAGAAGCACTAACTGAGTAAATTTACTGAATATTTGGAATGCCCTCATGATGCAGTACTACTTTCCAGAAACACCTATATAACACAGTGTCTCTAGTAGGAAGACTACATGGATGTGCAGGAAGCCAAAGGTTAAAACAAGCACAGTCCCATTTTCCCTCACTCCAAATAAGCTAGCCACTTTCTGACTCATCCTTGTGGCAGGGATAAGTGAATGACCAGCAGAATTAGGTTGGGTTTTACACACCAAGAGCAGTGAGATTATCAGTGGAACCCAAGTGTTCCACTTGAGCATCTCCTATTCTTTGCCCCATTGTAACTCTGAAGCATTAAGTGGACCCATCTTTAAAAAGCATTGACTCACTAGGGGGTTCAAACATGTCAAGATGATGGGTTGAGTCACTCCATCATGTAAGCAACAACCTTCAGCTGAGGTGGCAGCTGAGGACAAAGGAAATTTAGAAGGATAGTGCAGGAGGCAGAAGATGAATATCAGTTGTGACCCAAGATCAACTCCAGCCCCAGGAGCTGCATTTTCATCCCACTGGCATCCTCTTCAGTTTCAGGAAGAGAGGATTATGGACATGGAGTCACTGCTCCATGGACCTGTGTGGAGAAATAGATCTGTGAACACGGGTCAACTGTGTGTTCATTAAACAACATACTTTCCAACTGGTGCTTAAGTAAAGCTAGGATGCTGAGGTAGCCCTGTTTAGGACACTCGGAACTCCAGATTGGCAATTTGGGCTCTGGTTCTTGATGCCTGACTTCACCAAAACACTTAGTATAGAACCTCAGTCCAAGACACTTCCTGCCTAATAATTCTTCTCTTTCCTTAACGAAGTCAAATGTGCATTGTGGTCTGATCATCTTCCCAGGCTCCCAGAGCTCCCTCCTCAGTTTCCCTCACAGGACTTTGTTCTCAACCCCAAAACTCTGGAACACTTAATCCCACCTTGATATTCACATGTAAAAGGACACAAGACAGCAATAGAAAATATTTTTATTTCAACTAACATTGTAGCTCTAAAATAAATTCAAGTATCAAAGCAAGCTTTCATGTGCCTGTAGATACTCCCTAGGGGACTGCAGTAAAAGGAGGAAGGCCATAGTCCTATGTCAGGAAGATGTCTAGGCCCATGCATGCATTGTCTTCACAGGATGGATGTTTACTCTATTTCATATGGATGTGGTATCTGAAGTATATGGCTCCTGCCTTCTCCAAGTTACTCCCCACCTACTTTGATCCTAGTATTTTAAGTGTCGGTGACCAGCACTGGCCAAGGGTGGGTTAGGACCTGCACCGGAGAATCTGGATGGCGAGAAGAGACCACTCAGAGGCAGTTCTTCTGGGAACAGTCTGATCAGGACTGAAGCCAAATTTTATTCGGACTCCTTCCAACTTATATACCATTTTCTATACCCTCCAGGAGTGTGATAATCACTTGCTGGGGGCATAAAAGTTCCATGCTTTACAAACTATGCATCACAAGACCATCACGAGATTTGCAAGTTCCAAGCAAACAATTCGAATTCCATGTTGCCTGTCGTGCTTCACAAAACCCACATTAAAGTCACAGGTGCACAATTTCAATAGATCATTCAAAGTGTTTTCCATAATGTTCAATGAATCATTCATATTATACTCTTTGTTCTAAACCCTGATTAATACAAAAAACTTTCTAAGTTAACTCTAGGTTCAATCCAAGTTCACTGACTCCTAATATTTTTAACGATTAATATTATCAACTTAACACTATACTATAATCTATAAGTTTACTTAAATGACTTAGCTGTTAGTTATACTATTATCCTATTATGATTTAACGTAATACCTTATAACTCAGTTCAAACTTATTCTTAAACTACCAAACTTTACTATAATTCATGTTTCATATGTCTAAACTTTAATTTTTATATGATCTAGTTATTGGACTTTAATACTATGCTATATCCTATTAAGCTAATACCTCATCATTAATTCTTTTATAAATCGTATAGTAACTATTATATTTGAATAATATAGCAAAAGGAAACAAAACAGCAAGCTAGAGGCAGGGCAACAAAACTATTTAGTTTCTAATCTTAGCCCTAGGGGAAACTGCTTTCAGGAACAAGAGCTGATTAACCAGTCTACCAGGAAATAGAAGTTTAAAAATATCTAGAAAGAAGTAAAACTTAGAAAGACAGAGAAAAATAATTCTGCTGTGCACTTTCCATCAGGCATATTGATATTTACTTATAAGTTTTACTGCCATGTATGCACACTGGTCACTAATCACATGCCAATATTATAGGTATAAGTGATATCCTATGTCAGAGGCGATCTTCCAGATGGGCCTTTACAGGCCTCAGCCATGTAGCTATAGATGTTGGCTCCCAACATTTCCCCCTTTTTTATTAAAAACATATGTAAAACATCTTGGCTTCTGTCTTAGGTTGTTCTCGCTTCACCATAGTTGTTACCCGTCATTGGCTGGTCCTCCCTCCAAGCGGAGGTTGCCTGTCTTAGGTTCATACCAGGTGGCTGGAATCTTACCCATCACTGAATACCAAGAGCGTAAAGACTTGAGGGGACATAGGGAGAGTGAAGAATGGTGAGCTGATGACACAGATGACATAAAATATTAGCCTTTATGACATAAGTGACCAGCTGATAGATGATTTTTTTTTTGTTTTATTAGTAAGAACTGCCAAATGAATATTATCAGAGTTACGTTGAACTGCTTTCCTTAAATGTTGGATGATGACTGGAAAGATAAAGAGCAGAAAAAGAAAAATTATACCAATAGCAATGAAATTATAGATCAGATTCCAAACAGAATTGGAAGCCACAAACTGAGAAAGGGAAGAAGTAAATCTAGAAGCCAGTTGAGAAACTGAAAGTGAGGAAAGATGTGCCTGAGAAACAGCAGTAATCTAACTATGCAACTGTTGAATGTTCAAAGAAGAATTAGAAGACTGCCAAATTCCCATAAGATGTTTCTGGACATCAGCCCAACTGACATTCTGACCATCATATGGCAAGGGTGTAACACAAATCCATTTAAATTGTGCGTGACAAGCTACAGACATTTGAACCTTAATGTGTTGTATTTGCTTTCCTATATATACTAGTGCTGATTCTAAAGCATTCAACCTATCAATAATACCTTTATCTATCTGCTCTTGAGTAAATAAGGCTAAGCTAACATTCTGAGACAAATTATTAACATGATCAGCTGTATGCACTTCCTGTACTAAAGCAGAAGTGGCCACAGATCCTATAATAGAAATTAGTGCAGAAATTCCCAAGATTAAAGCTACAACAAACCTATAAGGCCTATTTAACATTGCTGTGGCTTGTTCTAAATATAAGTACCTGGAGAAGAATACCACGGTTCCGGTAGCTGAACAGGCACAAAAACGTAAGAAGGATGCTTTAACAGAAATACTTGATATGGGTTACCAATAATACAATTAGACAAAGTACAATTTTCACAATTAATTTCAAAATGACCAAAATTATATATTACCGAGTAAATAGAATGAGCATTAGCAATTAACAAAACATATGGGGAATCAACACAAGCCTGTAAAAAGGTTGTAAAACCGGAATGAGGACAATAAAGTGTTACAGGACCTGTTGCTGCAAACAATCGATAAAGCTGAGTCTGTAATGAACGATTAGAAGATAGAGAACTTTGAAACATAGATATAGCCCATTCATACGGGTGCCTTCTAGTTGTGGCAAGCGTAGAGCCATTAAAACCCCAGTCACTAATATATAGTTTTTCACCGGGTACAGGATAGTCCACCTCAGAGTTATAAGAACAGTCTCTCCATTTCGGGAAGCCAGCATCTTGCCATATGAGTGACCAGTCCTTTTCCGTATCATTGAAGGGGCAAGCAGATATGCTGAGAGGCAATGAAGCTGTAGTCGCACGACTCAGGGCGGTTCCTCCAGGCATTAACATCTTCAGTCGCCAACCGTCCTTGATATTGTCCTGATAAGGACTTTCTGTACTCAGAGACTTAAAGGTAGACATTAAGCAAGAAGTCTGGTAATTATTAAAGGCAGAATTATTATAAAAACAAATAGAGAGGGAGTTGGAATGTCCTTCATAAGAAAAATTATGATTAGTAACAAGTTTGACTTGAGCACAAAATAAAGCAGGCTCTCCACTTTTCCTGTAAGAAGCTTCCATTTTATCAGAGGTTTTATACTTTCTTCTGGATCTCAATGTTTAGTCATAGCTGAATAGCCTGAAGTGTCCAAATTTAAATGATTAATAACAAATAAAGTGTGATTCAAGATGTGGTGAGGAGAGCTATACTTGAACTCACCCTCTTATAACTTAATTGATTTTTTAAAGTTTGGTGAACTCTTTCAACTATGGCTTGACCTTATGGATTGTAGGGAATTTCTGTGGAATGAGAAACATTAAATTAGGAGTAAAATTGCTGGAAAGATTTCGATGTATATGCAGGACTATTGTCAGGGAGGCCGGACATGCCTACAGTCAGGAACCCGAATAGGTGAAGCAAACTTAGGGCATAAGGGCATGGAAAGCGCGGTGGCTGTTAGTAAAAGGAATGGACCAAGGAAGGGCAGAATGCTCCATACTAGCACAAATATGCAATTGAATGGTCTGTAAAGGAGTATAGGAGGAGGGAGAGACAGTATGAAGACTAGCAGTTTTCAAAAGACGCGGTGTATGTCAGTGTTGAGATATAAACTTGAGAGAAATTTATCATAGAACAACAAGGAATTTTTTAACATTCTTTTGTCCCAGCCACCCCCTAGAGAAGAGACCTATCAAGCCATGTGGAAACTTGAAATGGCTTTTCAAGTACATATGGGGGTGAGAGGGGACAAAGGAGGTGAAAACCTTTCTTATTTTGTTTACCCAGAATTTGCCTTGAATGCTTGCAATTTATTATTGTTTATTATTATTATTATCATTATTATTTAAGGAGAATATTAAAACAGACAAGTAACTAATAAAGCTACTCTTGGGTTAAATGCCAAAAAAAAAAGTGTGCCATGGGATGCAGTTTTGAAGGCACTACTATCATTGGAAAACATGATCCTCTTGAATTAAGAGGGCATGGTTTCAATGACTATCCTATTATGCTCCAGTCTTTACAAACTTCAAATGTCAACATTTACCCTGGAGGATCTCATTGAAATGCAGATTTTGATTTAGTGGGTCTGATTCAGTGGACCCAGGCCATGTACAAAGGATCAGAAATGAGACTATTTCTGACCTTTTAATATCTCTAGCAATTTCCCAGGTGATGTCCAAGCTGCTGGTCTGCAAACCACATATTTAATAACAAGGTTCTTGTAGATAATGTGATAAGATAATGCATTATTAATGAAATGTTTTAAGATAAACTGCCAACTGTATTTTCCCTATGAAAATGGCTATGAAGATTTTCCCTATTAACCCTTTTTACTTAAGAGAATGATTGCTTTAATAAACATCCTTGAAACATCCAACCCTTTAGTTAGTCTGAATTTAATCACTATGTAAAATGTGGCTCATATAATAATTAAGAAATTATAATGTCCTTGGCAGATGAGGTAAATTATGTTTAAGCTACATTTTTTTTTAAAGTTCCCTCTTTCTATGACTCAAATCACTTGTGGCTTCCAAGATATATGTTATTGAAGGCATAGTCTGCGAGTAATGAA
>NW_007258083.1:0-930 GCF_000164805.1 Carlito syrichta | reverse complement strand
GCCCAGCTTTTAACTGCTGTTGCACCAAATCTTTGCTGCCTTAGGTTTCTTATATGGTATAGGCCATTGTTTTACCCAAAACTGGCTTATTGACATGCAACCTTAACAACAATGGCCTATAGGGTAAATTTGAATAGCCAATGCCAGCTCAGTTTGTTTTTTCATTCACTAGAGTAAGTTTTTGTATTCTCTGTCTGTCTTTACCAAGTCCCTTAAAAGGATTATAGCCTATCTACAGCATTTGTGCTGAAGCTTTATCATTAGGGCTATATAAATGCATGCTTATTGGAGCAAGAATATCTCTTCCCCATAATGTAAGGGGGATAGATGGAATAATGTATGAGCAAAAAGTTTTTGAAGTCTTATCTGTCCAATTTAAAATTTTTAGAGCTATTGGCTACTGAGGATACTCGACCAATGCCTATGAGTCCTAAGGGAGCTTTTTGAGTAGACAAAAAAGCAGGCCAATTTTTCCCAGCAATACAGGAAACATCGGCTCCAGTGTCCAATAAGCCTTTAATCTTAACTCCTTATATATATGTCTTCTAGAGGTCTAGAGTTAGTAACCTCCTGAACCCAAAAACCAACATTGCTAGAGTCAAATCCAGAGTTACCTCTAGTCAGGTTAGTTAATTTTACCTGTTTTATGATAAGGCAGGAGCAGCAACTGGGCTATTCTCTGACCTTTGTTAAACTGCAGTTTTGCTAGGGGGAGCAACAAGCACCTGGATTTCTCTTGCGTAATCCGAATCCACCACTCCATGAATAACGGAAATTTCTTGTAAAGACAAGGAACTTTTGCTTAATATTACACCCACTATTCCTTCTGGGAAAGGGCCCCCCACAGGAATTGGGGTTACCGGAATGTCCGGAGTTAATATTGTTGTGGTGGAGGAACACAAGTTCAGTCCTGTACTCTCAGGGGTGGCT
>NW_007258082.1:1942-2322 GCF_000164805.1 Carlito syrichta | reverse complement strand
CATTGCATTTCATTCTACTCCATTCTATCCCACTAAATTCCGTTCCATTCCATTCAAATCTATACCATTCCTCTACTTCCAATCATTCCATTCTACTCCATTCCATTCCTTTCCCTTCCCCTAAGTTCCATTTTTCAACATTTCATTCCTCTCCATTCCATTCCATTCCACACATTTCCATTCCATTCCTCTTCATTCCATTCAATTCCAATCCCCTCATTCTATTCCACTTCACTCCATTTGAGTCGGTACTATTCGATTCCATTCCATTCCATTCTATTCCTCTCCATTCCATTCCATTCCATTCCTCTCCAATCCACTCGATACCCCTCCCTTCCATTCCATTCCTTTCCATTCCATCAGATTCCATACGTCGCCAT
>NW_007258082.1:0-642 GCF_000164805.1 Carlito syrichta | reverse complement strand
CATTCGATTCTATTCCTCTCCATTCCATACCATTCAATTCGTCTCCATTCAGTCCCATTCTATTACTTTCCATTACCTTCCATTTTACTACATTCTACCCAACTCCATTCCATTCCATTTCCTTCAAATCCATACCATTCCTTCCAATCCACTCCATTCCATTCCACTTCATTCCATTCCATTCCATTCCATTCCACTCCTTTTCTTTACATTACATTCTATTCCGATAATTTCCATTCCTCTACATTCCTTTCCACACCATTCTATTCCACACCTGTCCATTCCATTCCTTTCCATTTCATTCAAATCCAATCCTCTCCATTCCATCCATTTCACTCCATTTTATTTGATATGATTCGATTCGATTCATTCCATTCCATTCCTCTCCATTCCATTGCGTGCCTACCATTCCAACTTTCCAATCCAATCCTCTCCATTCCATTCTTCTCAATTCCATTCCATTCCATTCCTCTCCATTCCATTCTATACCCCTCCATTCCATTCCATTCCTTTCCATTCCATCCCATTCCATATGTTTCCTTTCCATTCCTCTCCATTCCATTCCATTCCATCCTCTCCATTGCATTCCATTCCAATACATTCCATTCCTCTCCATTCAACTCTATTCCAAACCATTTCATT
>NW_007258081.1:10872-11402 GCF_000164805.1 Carlito syrichta | reverse complement strand
TTCCCATGCTTATCAATTTGTTATTTATTTCATTCACAGTATTCTTTATTACTGTTATCTCAGATATCAGCTCCTTCCTAGTTTCTTCTTGTGTCTCTGTAATTCTTTTTAATCTCTCCATTATTGTTTTGATATCTACATTTGCAGTTTGAGACCCTTCATTCTGGGGACTTTTCATTGTTTGCATTCCAAAGTCAGATTTTTCAGTGTCTGCTCTCCCAGGCGTCTGGCAGAGACCCATACTCTTCTTTTGGTTTTTCTTCATTTCTGTAGATTTTTCTCCCTCTCCCCCTTTCCCTCCCCCTCTTCAATTCTGTTTTTGAGGGAAGGTGGGGTTGCTTTTATTTCTCTTCTGCAATGACCTGTTCTTCCTTATGAGGGTCTTCTGACTTTGTTCACTTTTCCCTCTTCTTTACAGTCTGTCTATTCTGCAGTATGCAGTCTTGGTCCCTAGATTTAAAAAGGGGGCATATAAAAGAGGAAAATAATGGAGGAAGGGGAGGTCAATAGGGAGTTAGAAAGAGAGAAGT
>NW_007258081.1:4565-10195 GCF_000164805.1 Carlito syrichta | reverse complement strand
AAACAGATATACATACCAGCTATCAGGTGAGAAAGAGTCACAGGGCCGGGAAAAAGTGAAGAAAGACACGTAAGAAAGATTCCCTAAGGAGTACTGATAGCTACACAGAGACAGGTCAATGAAATCGAGAAAGAGTGTAGATCAGAAGGTAAACAACAGACGTGATCTAAACCAACAGTTACAATGATAAAATCATAAGTCAAAATAAGCGAAAGGGAGAAGTGCGAGAGGGAAAGCAGATATACATACCAACTATCAGGTGAGAGAGAGACACAGGGCTGGGAAGAAGTGAAAAAAGACAGGTAAGAAAGATTCCCTAAAGAATACTGATAGAGACAGGCCCAAAAAATCAAGAAACAGTATAAGTCAGAAAGTAAACACCAAACGTAATCTAGACCAACAGTTTCAGTGATAAAATCATAAGTCAAAATAAGCGATCAGACTAGAGTCACTTCTGTGATCTACGATTCCAACCTCTCCCTTTTGTTTTTCGTTGCAGCATAGGGGTGGGGCTTTGTCTCCTGTTTCGCGCTATTGCCTTAGGACCTGAGGTAAAGTTTGTTGATAGGTGGACGGGGCAAAGGAAGTCTCTGCCTGGAGAATAGCAAGGTAGTTTGCACAGATCTGTTTTTCTCCACTTGTCTGGATCCCCCGGCTTGGGGTCTCACACTGAGTGCCCTAACCTGGGTGGGCCCGGAGTTCCAGAGCTCCAAACCTCCACAGGGCAGGCAGTGGGCTGTGAGAGTGACTCTGGTTCCCCCACAGGGTACTTCAGCCAGGAATGAGACTGGTGTCTCTGAGGGGTGGGTGCCCAGAGCCTCCCTGTGTGACCGGTGGTGCCGGATGCCGGGCTGGAGACAATGCAGCTGGGGAGAGAGCCGGAGGGAGCAGGGACGCAAAACTTCCCTGCACGCTGCAATATCTGGCCTTAGGATATGAGGTAAAGTTTGTTGCTAGGTGGGCGGGGCAGTGGAAGTCTCTGCCTGGAGAATGGCGTGGCAGTTTAAGCAGATCTATTTTTCTCCACTTGTCTGGGTCCTCCAGCTTGGGTTCTCACACTGAGTGCCTCAGCCAGGGTGGACATGGAGTTCCAGAGCTCCAAAGTTCCAAAGGGCAGGCTGTGGGCAGCGAGAGTAGCGCTGGGACCCTACAGAGTACTTCAGCCAGGAATGGGACCGGTGTCTCTGAGGGGCGGGTGCTCAGAGCCTCCCTGTGTGACCAGCGGTGCCGGGTGCTGGTCTGGAGACAATGCAGCTGGGGAGAGAGCTGGAGGGAGCAGGGACCCAAAACTTCCCTGCACGCAGCAATATCTGGCCTTAGGAAATGAGGTAAAGTTTGTTGCTAGGTGGGCGAGACAATGGAAGTCTCTGCCTGGAGAATGGTGAGGCAGTTTAAGCAGATCTGTTTTTCTCTGCTTGTCTGGGTCCTCCAGCTTGGGGTCTCACACTGAGTGCCTCAGCCAGGGTGGACCCAGAGTTCCAGAGCTCCAAAGTTCCAAAGGGCAGGCTGTAAGCAGCGAGAGTGGCGCTGGGACCCTACAGAGTACTTCAGCCATGAATGGGACTGGTGTCTCTGAGGGGCGGGCACCCAGAGCCTCCCTGTGTGACCGGTGGCTTGGTGCCGGGTGCCCGGACTGGAGACTATGCAGCCGGGGAGGAATCTGGAGGGGGCTGGGGCCGGAGACTTCCACACACGAGTAGAACAGCAGCAGTGGGTGGGGTGCAATATCTTGCCTTGCGTGGGACTGAAGTTCCCGGGCCTGACCCCAGCCTGGTTGGTGGTGGGCTGGGGGATGGGGGGTAGAGAAGTAATAGCCTTTTTGGGAACTCACATTCAGAGAATCTCACCAGTTCACCTATGCCATTGCCATCTTGCCCCATCTCCGCCATCTGCTTTTATATTGAAAAGGTTACACATGTTAAATAAAATGTCCTGTAATGAATACAACATAGATCTTCTGGGGTTTCTCTGTTTAGAAATGTGAAGTAAGAGGAGTTTTGGGGGAGAGGAACAGGTATACCTTGGTAACTTGAATCAGCACTGAGAATCATCCAACCAGGCTGCATAAAGGAAATTTCCAGTATGGCTGAGTTTGAACTTCACCAGTTTTTCTGAAGCCTGTACTTCTTGGAGATATGTGTCATGGAGCTTACCTAATGCCATCCCCTTCTCTACATGCACAGAAGACATCCTAAGTTGTGTGCTGAGTGGCCCATCAGACCAGACCCTTCGAACTCCCGAGCTCTTTTCATAAAGCAGCTCCTAGGTAAACTAAAAAAAGATATCGACTCCAATACCTTCATAACTGGGGACTTCAACACCCCACTCACAACTCTAGAGAGATCATCAAGACAAAAAATCAGTAAGATTCGAAACCTCAATGTGTCTCTTGATCAATGGACTTAATTGATACGTACAGAACACTCCACCCAAAGACCACAGAATACACATTCTACTCATCACCGCATGGAACGTATTCTAAGATCGACCGCATAATTGGCCATAAATCAAGCAAAAGCAAATTTAAAAGGACTGAAATTCTACCATGCACCTTTTCAGACCACAGTGGAATAAAAATAAACATTAACACCACCATGGTCCCCTCAAAACCCAGAAAGACATGGACACTAAACAGCATGATGCTAAACAACTCCTGGGTCAATGATGAAATCAAAACCGAGATCAAAATATACCTGGAAACAAATGAAAATGAAAAAACATCTTACCAAAATCTCTGGGACGCCTTAAAAGCTGTAGTAAGAGGGGAATTTATATCCCTACAAACACACATGAGGAAAATGGAAGGAACACAAATTAACAGCCTAACAAGCCACCTAAGGAAGCTGGAAAAGCAAGACCACAAAAAACCTAATTTCAGCAGAAGAATCCAGATCACCAAAATAAAAGTCAAAATCCAGGACATAGAAGACAAAAAGAGAATAAAAAAAAATCAACAACACAAAAAGCTGGTTATTTAAAAGGATAAACAAGTTCAATGGTCCCCTAGCTAGACTGACCAAGAAAAAGAAGGACAAAACCCAAATAAGCACAATCAGAAACACAAAAGATGAAGTCACATCTGACCCTGAAGAAATACAAAAGATCATTAGAGATTACTATGTACACTTGTAGGGAAACAAACTTGAAAACCTTAAGGAAATGGAGGACTTTCTGTCATCACACAACCTGCCTAGGTTGAAACAAGAAGAAATAGAGACCCTAAATAGACCAATAACAATCAAGGAAATTGACTATGTAATAAGAAAACTTCCTACAAAAAAAAGCCCTGGAGCAGATGGTTTTACAGCAGAATTCTACAAGACACTTAAAGAGGAACTGATTCCAATCCTACTGAAGGTATTTCAGGTGATTGAGAAAGGTGGAACCCTTCCCAAATCATTTTACGAAGCTAGCATCACATTGATACCCAAGCCAGGTAAAGACCCAACAAAGAAAGAGAACTACAGGCCAATATCTTTGATGACATAGATGCTAAAATTCTCAACAGATCTAGCAAACCGGATTCAACAACACATCTCAAAAATCATCCATCATGCCCAAGTAGGCTTCATACCTGGGATGCAAGCCTGGTTCAACATTTCTAAAACAATAAATGTAATTAAATACATCAACAGATGTCAAAACAAAAACCACATGGTTATATCATTAGATGCAGAAAAGATTTTTATAAAATCCAGCACCCCTTTTTGATAAAAACTCTCGAACATCTAGGTATACAGGGAACATACCTCAAAGCAGTAAAAGCCATCTACGAGAAACCCACAGCCAACATACTCCTAAATGGACAAAAATTGGAAGCATTTGTCCTGAAAACTGGAACAAGACAAGAATGCCCACTCTCACCCCTCCTGTTCAATATAGTATTTGAGGTCCTGGCTAGAGCAATTAGAGAAGAGAAGGCAATCATGGGTATCCAAATAGGAAAAGAGGAAGTCAAATTATCTCTCTTTGTAGATGACATAATCTTTTACCTTGAAAACCCAAGAGAATCCGTCAAAAACCTCCTTACACTGATAAAGACCTTTGACAAAGTCTCAGGATATAAAATAAATGTGCAAAAGACAATCGTATTTATTTTTACCAATAATAAACAAACAGAAACCCTAATAAAAACTACAATTCCATTCACAATAGCCACAAAAAAATGAAATATCTTGGCATCTTCCAAACCATAGACTTGAAAGACCTTTACAAGGAAAACTACAAAACACTGCTCAGAGAAATTAAAGATGACATGAACAAGTGGAAAAAAATTCCATGCTCATAGATTGTAAGAATCAACATTGTGAAGATGTCCATCTTACAAAAGGCAATCTACAGATTCAATGCAATACCTATCAAATTACCAGCAACATTCTTCTCGGACCTAGAAAAAAACAACACAGGAATTCATATGGAAACACAAATGTCCAAGAATAGCCAGAACAATCATCAGCAAAAAAAAAAAAAAAACAGCAGGTGGTATCACATTACCAGGCTTCAAACTTTACTATAAAGCTACAATCATCAAAACAGCTTGGTATTGGTATAGGAACAGGCATATAGATTAATGGAAAAAAATTGAGATTCCAGAAGCAAAACCTCAATTTCTCAATCAACTCATCTTCGACAAAGCCTCTACCAACTATCACTGGGGAGATGAGAACCTATTCAGTAAATGATGCTGGGAAAACTGGCTGACCACATGCAGATGATTGAAACAGGACCCCTATCTATCCCCATATACAAAAATTAACTCCAAATGAATCAGACCTAAATGTAAAACCTCAAACCATAAGAACCTTAGAAAATGAAGGACATACCCTCATGGAAATTGGAACTGGCATCCAAGTCCTGAACAAAACCCGAAGCCCACAGGCCATAAGAGAGAAGATAGACAAATGGGACCTCATTAAACCGACAAACTTCTGCAAAGCCAAAGAAACCATTAAGAGAGCAGGGAGATAGCCTACAGTCTGGGAAAAAGTATTAACTCCAGGTCTGACAAAGGCTTAGCATCTTGGATCTACAAGGAACTCAAATGTGCTGAAAGGAAAAAAACAAACAACCCCGTAATAAAATGGGCAAAAGAAATGAACAGACACTTTACAAAGGAAGACATCCGAGCAGCCAACAAACACATGAAGAAATGTTCAACCTCACTAATCATCAGGGAGATGCAAATCAAAACCACACTGAGATACCACCTAACTCCAGTCAGAATGGCAATTATCAACAACTCAAAAAATAACAGTTGTTGGAGAGGGTGTGGCGAAAAGGAAACACTCCTACACTGTTGGTGGGAATGTAAACTAGTGCAACCCCTGTGGAAAGCAGTATGGTGATTCCTAAAAGCTCTAAATATCAACCTCCCATATGACCCCACAATCCCCCTACTGGGAATATACCCTGTAGAACTCAAATCACTCTATAAAAAAGATACCTGCACACGAATGTTTATCGCAGGATTGTTCATAATAGCAAGAACCTGGAACCAACCATGCTGTCCATCAAAAGTGGACTGGATTAAAAAAAATTGGTACATATACACGATAGAATACTATGCAGCCATAAAAGAACAAAATCATGAATTTCGCAGCAACCTGAATGGAACTAGAGTCTATAATACT